>NW_025408748.1:13433-32031 GCF_002201575.2 Neomonachus schauinslandi | reverse complement strand
ACAAAATGAGAGGAAATGGGGAGTGAATGTAGAACAGAAAAAAAAAACTGGATTTAACTGGAACATGCTCTAATCTTTAGTTTATTTCTGGTTAAAAATATAGCAATCCAGTGCAGTGTAGTAAAGAAATCTGCTTGAAAGGTAGCAGAGAAACAGCTAAACATAAGCAAAGCAAGGCAGAGTCCATAGCCGGGCTGTGCCCGGGACGGCTGTGGAAGCTCACGGTTAGGGCCGTCCCAGGCGTGAGCTCAGAGGCCTGGGTATGGACGTGGCCGTGGCCCACAGACACGTCCATACACACAGGCCAGGGCTGGCTCCAGCACTAGGACCACGGGGCGCCCAAACATTCCGGAACCTGGTTCTTTCATTGGATGATGGAGCGACAGTAGTAGAGAAGGCAGAACTGACTGAAACCAGTTACGTGGGGGGTGGGGGGCAGAGGAACAGGCTACGATTGCTCGGGAATTTTTAAGCCACTGGGTTTTGCCCACATTCCTGTCCTGGGACCAGACCAGCTCCGGCGCATGAACGAGGCATCTGGAAGGAGTGTGCATATCTGGGGGTGGGGAGTGGAGGCCGGCACAGGACAAAGATGTGAAAACCCGTGTGCTTAGTGACCGTGAGAGGAGGATGTCACTGCCATGACGTCTGACGGGGGCGAGGGAGCCTGGATACACCTCCTGCATGCCAAGTGTAGAGGTGCCACACTCGGAACCAGCCGTGCTAAGTGAGCCCACAAGGCTCCCTGCCCTCTGCCCCATCCGCAGCCCTGCTTCCTGGGGGTCAGGGCGGGGGTGGGGGGGGCAGACTGGAGGGAACATAAGGACTTTGCTTTCAGACTCTGTGGGGAGTGAGCCTCGCCGTGAAGGCCAGAGGGAGCAGAGGGCAGGGTGTGGCGTTACGGGGGGAGGGGGCGAAGAGAAGAGGCGGCAGGTCCCTGCTTCCTCAAGTACACAGCACAGATTCAAAACAGAGGCCCAGGCTGCCGCCAGTGGGGACGGCACGCCCTCTTCCCCCTGCCGCACGCCCGTAAGCATCTCCTGCTCGCTCCTCCAGGACCCAGAGGAAAAGCAGAGGTAGCTGACTTCCCGCACTCAGCCTCCCAGTGGCTGCTTCCCCTTCGGCCGGGCACAGCTGGACACGCGGGGGTCTTCCTCCGGCTGCCTCTTTCTCCAGTCCCAGGCGGGGTGTGATGGCGGCGAGGACCGTGGCCGTTTGAGTTTTTGGCCATTGATTTGCTGGGATCCCTTTCCTTCCACACCAAGCTGGAGGGTCGGCGTGCTGGCCTCCTTCTGCCATGCCACACAGCATCGTGTTATACAAGCAAAGAATTTTGGCTAAAATCCAAAAAACATTACCCAGAAAAAAAGGCAAACTGTGAGTAATACCCAATCATGTTGTTCTGTGAAAAGACTCGGAAGTGGTTGTTGGGCCGTCCGAGTTACGATCCTTCCCTTTTGTCGTGGGTTACGTCCCTTCTGTACACCAACCGTTGTTTTTGCTAACGTTACATCTCATCAGATGAAAAAGTTAATAAACAAAATGGCGACTCCAATGTTGAGCAAGATCACCATGGCCACCAGGATGGGAGCCGAGCCCTGCAATGGGAGGAGGACAGGAGAGGTGAGCCCGCGCCCAGCTTGCCCCTGCCCCCCCACCCCCTCCCCAAACCAGGAGTGCCAAGAGGGCGGCTGGGGGGTGGCCCAAGTCTAGTAGAGGGTCCTCTTGCTTCTTGGGCTGCAGTGACTGCTCCTGGAATGCCCTCCCAGCGCCAGGTCACTGTAAGTAAATATCCTCTGCAGCTGGGACAAAATATTGGCCCTGGGATTCCTGATGTGGCCCATCCAGAACGGCTTCAGCCTGAGGCCCCAAACCCGGTGATGTCCAAGCCCTCGAGCTGGCTTCCCAGCAAACCGCTCCTTCCCGTCAGCTGCTCAGCTCTGCGCCTAGTGCTGTCCTGTGCGGCCTCGGGCTGCCTCCAGGCCTTTCCTGCCCCTGGAGCAGAGGCCCCAGTGCCCCAGCCTCCTCCCCCCTGGGGCCGGCTGTCCTTGGAGCCTCAGTGCTGAGGGCTGCAGAGGCCACTCTTACACGAGGGGCAGCAGCAGAATACATACAAGTGTCCGCTGCAGGCCAGCCGCTTGCTCGCACCTCCCCCCGGGAGCTTCATCTTACAGCACCAACATAGTTAAGGAGGCCACGTGTAGAATCTCCTCCCACATCTCCCATCCGTGTCCATCCAGCTTCCCACCATAACCGCACGTGCACCGTGCACACGTGTGCGCATGGGTACACCCAGAGGCGTGCAAATGTTTCTGGCTGCTGGGACAGGGATCAGAGCTGTGAGTACAAGCCAGTCTTCCCCCAGCGGGCGCTCTTAGGGCCGAGCTCCAGTGGGATCTGGGCACAGGGAAGCAGGAGCATTTAGGAACCAGCCCACCCAGAAGATGCTCACAGTGGTTTCAAGGGGAAGCATCTCTTCCAAGGAGCACAGGGCCCTGACCTGCCAGACGATGCTGCTCCTCCAGGGGACAGGCATGGACACTGACCCTGCCTGGCCACACTGCTGGGTCCCAGAGATGTCCGAGGCTCTGGGTGCCCCATGGGCCAGGTACACGGCACTCCAGCAGCAGGGGAACAGGCCCTCGTGGGCTGACGCTGCAGGTTCCAGAGTGGAGCGTATGGGGGCATGAGCCCCGGGGTGAGGCGGAGCAGCTGTCTGACCAGGGGCGCAGGACATGTCTGCCCCTGGGAGGCAGCCTCCAGGTGGAGGGTCCTAGAAGGTCCCTCCTGTGTGTGGGAACCCACCTGGCCCCACACCATCCAGCCCAGGGGCCTCCGTTATCCTTCAGACTGCCTGCCGTGGGAGGCATGCTCATACGAGGACCCAGGAGTGAGCCCCAGTGTCTCCCACTGGCCATGGTGACCTGGATCGCAGCCGCAACCCACGTGTCAGATCCCAAGGTGGGTGAGCCAGAGAGGCTGCATCCTCAGGCTACGTGGGAAGAACTAGAGCTCTGGGAGGGAGGGAAGCCTTGGCGTGGACGGCCTTCACAAAGTTTTATCCTATCTATCTTGCCCCTGAGAGCGGGCTTCGTGGGAGGACCCCAGCGCCTGCCCACATGTAAAAGGTGTGGCCTGGACACAACAGTCCTGAGCCAGTCCCCGGCCCCATGCCCCAGCGGCTCTGGCTGACCCTGACCCCAGGACCCGGGACCATCCGTGAACCCAGTGATAGCAAGGGCTCCTCACCAGAGCAGGGGAGGACCCTCCCGGGCCAGGGGGAAAGACGGGCTCCCGCTACGGCCCAGTTTCTTTTGGGAGCTGCGCTGCTAGGATCGAGCCTGGGAGAAGTAATCCTCTCTGGGCTCTAAAGGAAAGGGGACCCCGTTGTCCACAGAGCCTTCCTGTGTGGAGGGTCCCTTTCCTGGGGAAGGAGCCGCCAACCCTGTGCGCAGAGCTGCCCCTCAGCTGAAGGTGGCAGGGCACTGCCTGCCCCCATCGCCAGTGGCCGGCGACCACTCACCGTGCTGGACTTGAGCTCGTCCCCGTTCTCCTCGTCTGACTCGGGTGCGACGGGTGAGGACTTCTGGGGCGGGGAGAAGGCCAAGTCCCAGCGCAGCAGCCGGGGCTCAGCCCGGTCCCCCAGCCGCAGGCTCTCCAGCCTCTGTACCGCGGGCTCCGTGCAGGGGGCCGGCCTGGCGCTGTCCTTGTTCTGGGACTTGGACCGCAGTCTCTGTGCCCCGAAGCCCCGGTCGTCGGCGCGGTGGTCCTCCCCCAGGCCCCGGCAGGCCACCCCCTTGCTATAGCGTCTCTTCTGGGGGTGGGCCTCCTGCACGTACGCGTCCATCCTCAGCAGAGGCTTCATCTCCATCTCGTAGTTGCTCAGCTTCTCCTCATCCAGCTCCAGCAGCTTGGTGCCCCCGGAGCTGGGATTGCCTGCCCGGTGGTGGGAAGTCCAGGAGAACGTAGGGGGCGACTCCGTCCGCCGCTCCCGGGACTTGGGGTTGCTGGGCTGCTTGTGGCCCGAGCCCCGGCAGCGGAAGTCATCCGCGGGCTGACCGCTCCAGAGGGCGCTGCCGCGGATGCCCCTCGGGCCACCGGCCTTCTCCTCACCCCAGCTGTTGCGGGCATAGTCCCCTCCCCGGCCCTCCAGGAGCATCTGGATGTCCCCGCCTCGCTCCTCGTCCACCGAGACCTGCCGGGAGAAGTGGGCAACCTTGTTCCGTGAGGCAGGGGCCGGGGGCGGGGTGGCCGTGGGACTGGTGGGGAAGCTCTGCAGGGGGCTGTCGTCGGGGGTCAGGTCCGAGGGGGTGGTGCCTTTGCGGTACAGCTCGGGGCTCTCCTGCTGCAGGGGCGTCCCCGTGGAGGCCACCTCGATGTCACTGCTGGAAATCGGGTGCTTCGGCCGCTGGTACTCGAGCCCTTTATGGAGGGGCAGGAAGCACAGAGGTTGGGTTACTCAGACCCTCTGTGTCTCGTGAGGCCTGATCTCACAAGAAGACCGCGGGAGACCAGGACTGGACCTGGGCCATGTGGGGCAGCGGCCAGGGCTAGGGCACGCGCCGTTCGCCAGTGGGGTGCGGGCACAGTGGTTCCCAGAGCCCTTTTGTAGAACCCCAAGCCCCCCACCCGACAAGCATTTGGGGGGTGACCAGGTCCCCGGGGGTGCAGTGATGGACAGAGGCTCTGGGCCGCGCCGCCCCCCACCCCGGCTACACAAGAGCCCCAAGGCTCAGCATGCAAGCACAGGGGCCGGCCTGCTCCGTGCTCTCAAGTCCCCTGTCCCCCACCCCAGGTTCCTCTGTAAGGTGGAAGGAAGCCTCTTGTATTAGGTGGCCTTCTACAGGGTGCAGTGTGTGAGGACAGGAGTGGTCTCCCCTCTCCACTTCTCTGCTAGGGCAGGAAGGGCCACAGGAGCCGTGGCCTCCACGGGCTGGCAGGGGCCAGGCCCAGCCCTCCACTTATGCAGGAGGAGAAGTGCGCCATGCTGTTTCTGCTGCACACGTGGCGGCCCGAGGCTCCCGCTCTTGCCTCTGGGGCTTTGGACATGGGGCAGTGAGCGGCACGAGGCTGAGGTTTGGACACCGAACAGTCGTCATGGCTGGTCCACGGAGGGGTGACCAAGGGAGGCCCCCTGGGGTCCTGAGGGGTAGGGATCTTGGACCTGTGAGTGCTGGCCTAAGTGGTCAACCCCCTCCACCCCCCAAATCCATGCACACCCCAGCTGGCACGTGAGGCCAGGGGGTGGGGACAGCAGTGCACCCCTTCAAGCACAGGGGGTCTGAAGCACTGGGTGCCCTACCACAGGAGGCCAGGGATCACGGCCCTGACCTGGCCTACTTGGGCCGGGGACGTCCTCGGGGCCCGGGGAGCCCGGACACCATGCCCGTGGGCCGGCCAGGAGGCTGCTGGTCCGGCTGCCTTGTGAACCCCGTGCACCGGGGGAGGCCCGTGCTGCCAGCCGCGAGCTGGTTCCAGAGCACCAGCCCTTCCTGGAGGCGTCCCTCACAACCAGGGTAGCTGGTGCAGTGTCGGCACCTGGACTCCCCCACCTGTGCTCCGTCGTGGGTCCTGGGGGGGCCAAGGCCACTCAGGCCCTACTGCCTCCCGGAAGCAGGTCTGGTCTCTCTGGGCTGCCCAGAAGGCCAGACCCGCTCCCACCAAGGCCTAGAGCCATGGGCTCCAGGAGAGCTTGGGGTGGTCTGGGAATAGCGGCTTCCGCTCACTCCCGGGTCCTAACCTGCGGTGGCTCTGGAGCTTCCAGGGGTGGAGGAAGCTTCTGGGGGCAGCTAGTCCAGCCTGAGGGCTCAGCAGCCCCATCACTGACCCCAGCTCCAGGCCTCCTCCTGGCCCCGAGCTGCGTCTAGGCTCACCGGGCTAGACACGGCTGTGGCCCGGCCTCCCCAAGGGACGGAGGAGGGCCACGCATCTGGCTGCCGTGCAGTGGCTTCCAGCTCCTCCGCATGCGAGAGCTGCGCTTTCCCACCGGCCAGCCCCCACGAGTCCCCTGCGACGGTTCCCACGGTGTAGACTGAAGCCTCGGTCCGCAGCTGGCCTGATAGCCTCCCAACTGGACAGAGTGGTTCCACAAGAAAGGTCTAGAACCCCAGGAGCAGGAAGGGCAGGGAGAGCGTGCGGACGGCGGAGAGCAGGAGTGCGCCGGGATGCGGATGCGGAAGCTGTGGGCCGCGGCCCCGCGCACGGACGCCCCCGGGGGGATGCGCACTCACCATTTTCGCGGTGCTGGAAGGAAGGCGAGAACTCTTTGGCAGTGATCCTGGCGATGCGTGCTTCCTCCTGGGCCTTCTGTGCTGCAGTGAGGGCGGCCTCAGCCTTGGCCCGCGAGTGGGAGGTCCTGGCAGGGGGAGAGGGGGAGGGCCGGTCAGGGCTCTGGCAGTAAGGCGGAGGGTCAGTGGCCTCCAGACCTCACGCGTGCGTGCATTCATCCAGCCACCATACCAACCCCCCATAGCAGGCCCGAGTGCCTGCCAGTGCCTCCGGGCCAGGGCGCACCCCAGCGAGGCCAGAATCTGGCCTAGGACGGATGTCTGTGCCTGAAGGACGGCTCTCAGCCCGGGCAGGCACCAGGTCCTGCTGAAGGAGCCTCCCTCCTGCCCGGGGTCGTGTCCACACGCTAGAGGACAAAGCACACAGCCATCTCATCTCTGAGCCTCCAGACACAAGCAGGAGCTTGATCCATGCTGGTCTGCCCAGGAAGGAGGAGTTGGGGGGCAGCTGTGATGCCTGGACCAGTCGGCTGTCAGAAGGTCCAAGGGCAGAAGGAACCAAACTTCCCTTCCCCGGGATGAGGCTTGGCTCCAGGCCCAGGGTGGGCAGCAGCTGGCCGTGCTGGACACCGTGTCTGAGCCACACCTGCCTCCCAGGGCAGCGCCAGCCCAGCAGCCGCCGGAGGGGTCTCCAAGTCCGTCTGCCCCACTGCCCCTCACGTGGCACCTTTGGGGCTCCGGGAAAGGAGGCTGGGGTGTGCGGAGGCTGATGGACTGGGGCTGGCCCCTGGCCCCTCTGGAAGCTGCTCGCACTAGCCCTGTATGTGTGGGGGAGACCAGCACGGAGTCGGAGAGATTTCTCCAAGTCCGCATGAGGCAGGGTCTCCAGGTGCTGAAAGAAATCACATCTGTGTCCCACGGGCTCAGCCCAGGTCCCTGCACTCTTAGCCTGGGGTGTCCGCCACATGCAGCCCAGGCACGGCCCTTCCGGGGGGGGGGGGGGTCACATGCTTCTCGGTGACTTAGTTTCCCCCCTTGGTCCCATGGACTCCGGCCCCAGTGACCTCCTGCATGGGGCCTGAAGTCCCTAAGCTCAGGCCTGACGTGGGAGGCTCTTCCACACACACGTGCCCACAGCCCTGCCCGGAGGATGCCACACCTCAGTGAGGACGCTGCCAGCAGGACCACCCCATGGTGTCTCCGTGCCGAGGCCCCCACAAGACACCCCTCCTCTGACAGGGCTAGACGGGGTGCCCGACGCAGGACAGCCCCAGGCGTCCGTGCCTTTCACCGGCCTGGCTTCCTGGCTCCAGAGCAGTGCATCCCAACCCGAGACACCAACGTGCCGTGGCCTGTCCCTGAGAGCGGCAGCCTGTCACCAATGATACGTCACTTGACAAACGGTCACTGCTGCCTGGGGACCCCTCCCCGAGTGCCGGGGGCTGCCACGAGCCCCGGGGGAGCCGCTTCTGCCACACCCTGCCCAGCCTCTGGGCTGCAGCCCCGGCCCCTGACATTCCGCTCCCAAGTGCCCTGCACGGCGTTCTGCCCCAGCCGCGTCCATGGCCTTCACCGGACCGTGGCGCCCCGGAGCTCAGACGCGCAGCCTGACACAGAGGGACAAAGGAGGCCCAGCCGGGCAGCCCGGCCCAGGGAGGAGGGGTGCTCTTGCGGACAGCGCGTTCTCGACGTGCGCCCAGACCAGGGCAGCGGCTGCACATGGCTCTGGGGAGATGATACGGATTTCCCCAGAATGTTCTGTAGGTTGGTTCGGTTTGCCCTCGTGACCATTTTCTCAAGCTGTACCTCCCATGCCATACAATTCACCCGTTTAAGGTCCACACTGCAGTGGTTTTCAGGTTCTCCTCCTGAAAAACTCTCCTCCTAGAACGCCTTCAGTGCCCCAAGACCCCACACCCTTTATCTCCAGTGACCCCTGTGCCCCTCCCCACAGCCCTGTCCGTCAGTGGGCCTGCTCCGACTCTGACCAAGCACGTCCTCCAGGCTGTGCAACAAGTATTTCCGTCTGGTTCCAGGACGTTTCCATCACCCCGAAGGAGGCCCGTCCCCGTGAGCAGTCCCTCCCCACTCTCACCCTGCCCCAGCGTGGGGGCTTCTCCGAGACCATCTGGGGTTGACGAAGCACCCGCCATGGTCACGGGCCCGACCGCGCGCGGCTGCTGCTTCCAACACCACCCATCCTGGGACCGAGGGTCCTCAGCTGGCCAACGCGCCTGTCTGGCCAGGGCCCTCCAGTGAGCGGCTGCCCCGTGGGCTTGTTCAGCAGCAGACCAGATGCAGGACGGCAGCTGAGCTGAGCGTCTCACACACAGGGTGCCGGGGGCTCGAGCTCCCTGGAGGCCCGGCCAAGCAGGGGAACGTCCCGGATGCCATTCAGGACACCCGTGAGACAAACCCGGGGCTCGGGAGAGGGACGGCCAGGCTCTCGACCTGGAAGAACCTCCACAGCCTCACAGGGTCTCGGGCTTCCTGGCAAGACCCTCGATGCAGGCTGCTGGGGCCGTGCATGGTGAGTCCAGGGAAAATGACCCGAAGACCAGCATCGACGGTCTGGTACAGGGCCCAGCGCTCTTAGACAGTGGTTCCTTCTCCAAGTTGAACTTGGATGGCTTAGGGCAGGCACACACCCCCTGCGCAGACCCCTCCCCGAGAACGTTCCTGACAGTTAACGCCGACCAGGTGAATATGAGCAAATGAGCCCCATTGGCTCTGGACCAAGAGACAGGACAGGCCACCCGCCAGAGCCGGGTGGCACAGAGCGGCCAGTAGAGGAAATGCCACGGTGGGTGACGGGCAGCTACGGACGGTTGTTGAGGAGGAGCGGCTAGAGTGTTTGGAGCAACGGCCAGCCAAGCGCGCCGGATCAGACGAGGCTGCTCGCAGGATGAAGTTGCAGGAAGAGATGAGGGACGTTCTGTGTTGGTTAAAGCAGCGACTTTGAGGTTTCCCCGTTCGGGAGCAACGTGAGTGCGTGTTTGTCATACAAGAGCCCACCTCGCAGGCCTCCGCTTAAATCCCCCCGTGTCAGGCTAGCGGGCATCGTGTGGAAGCATTTCTGCACACACGTGGGCCCCGACGGCACGTGTGTCAACACGTGGGAGCCACGCCCTCCAGGTCCTCCGTCCCCACCAGACATGTGGCTTGACCATGGCAACCTCTCCCACAGGGGAACCTCCCTAAAAGGCTCCCGTCTGTTTCTGTCCTAAATCCCTGTAAACAAAGTCCCAGGGTCCCAACCCCCTTCCCCACCCCCGCCTTCTCCGGGGGAGACAGCTGCTGCCAGGGAGGGTCCACGGGACACCGCATCCCTGGGCAATGTCTGCGCCTCGCTGGTGTGGCCTGGGCCCCGACGGACGGCGAGAGCCTGGTCCCCACCTTCACACTCCCCACGGGCACCCGGCCTTGAGCCTGGAGACTCTAGGACTGTCCTCCAGGCCGCACGGCGGGGTGTGCGCCCCCTGCCCCCCATGGGACCCTCCTGCGGTGGACACGCTCCCGGAGAGCAGGGCGTGCCCACCCCTGGAGGGGCCGCTGTTTGGTTTCCACATCTTTGCTTAGTAAAAATACCACAAACGTTAATTCACCAACATCGTACGTGTATTTACATACATACGTTCACACATAGAGAAAGAGAATGCGCTGTGCCAACCCGAAAATAAAATTGAATCAAGAAGAGCGCATTTAATAGAGAAGAAAACCTCCCAGCACATCACGAGGGCTGACGTTGAATGAGACTCACAGCCGGGCCGGCAGTCAAGCTCTCCGGGTGAGACCCCCGCCCCCCACAACCGGCACGGGCACGCAGCGGAACGGCGGGCAGGAAGCAGCGCCCCCCACCCCCGCTGCCCCAGGCTCCCTCCCGCACGCAGACCACTCGGGACCCAGGCGCACCAGCCCAGGGGCGGCAGAGGCCCACGACAGGACGTGGGGTGACCCGCCCGTGTCCGCCCCCCACTTCCACCGTGGCACCTGTATTGGACCAGTGACCCCCTCCCGCCCCCGCCCACCTGGAACCCGGGACTGCGACCTTCCTGGGAAATAGGGGCTCTGCGAGGTGTGGCACCACCGGATGTCCTGGCTGCCCTGGAAATCTGCATTCCCACTACTCCCAGGTGATGCTGCTGGCGGTCCAGGGACCTTGCTCCGAGAACCACTGTGCCAAAAGCTGGAGACCCTAGACTCTGCTCCCTGACCTTGGCCCACTCCCCCGCCTCCCCACCCCCCGCCTATGGCTGTTCTACATCCAGTCCTCCTTCGCAGATGGTCCCCACCTTCTGTCCCCCGTGTACCTGATCCAGACCGCACAGCCAGCCAGCCAGCGGCCCACTCCCACACCCTGGATTGAGGGCATCCTGCCCCCAGCACCATCCCAGACCCAGAGAGGTGGGGGCGTGTGACCCAGGATGGGCTTCCCAGCTCGTGGGTCTCCAGCCGTGCCAGACCCTCCCCACCCAAGTCAGAATGTGGTTTTCTTCACTGTTCCTTGTTACTCCTTGAGGGCAGGTCTTCCCGCAATGAAGGCCCCCATGCCCTATCTCAGGTCCCCCTAGGATGTCGCCATGGGGCACCCAGCTGTCCCCAGCGCTGGTAACTGAGGAGCTAAAGTGGGCCTCACACAAGGTCCTACTGGATTAGAGGGGCCCTGAGTCCTATGACTGGTGTCCCTATAAGAAGAGGGGCCCTGACCCACAGTGGAGGAGGCCATGTGAGGACAGAGGCGCAGACGGACGAATGGGGCCAGCAGATGCTGGAAGAGGCAAAAGGACCCCCCCACCCCTTCAGCCTTCAGAGGGAGCGTGGCCCTGTGACTACAGGATTCAGACTCCGGCTGCCAGAGCTGGAGAGTACACTTCTGTTGTTTGGTCCTCGGTTAGAGCCGCCCTGGGACAGTACATCAGGCCGGGGCACGGTCCCGGGGGCGCCACTGTAGGGCTGTGGATGGAAGCGGTGGGGAGACACACGCATTTCTTGGGCCACACATGGGCTCGTCTTTTCACAAGTGGAGACATGCTTTGGGCACATTTAGGAAGGAAGGCTCCAAACACGTCAGATGTTACGAGGTTCTGAGCTGCCCAGGCCCCACAGAGTCCCAGGGCGGCCCTCGGGGACTCAGACCTCGGTGCGGAGGATGCCTCCGTGACACCAGGGTACCTGCCCTGTGCCGCGCCTTCCCCTCCCGCCCAGGACGTCCCCGTGTGGACAGAGAGGACACTAGCCCTGCCCTGGAGCTTACACTGTCTTCCTTCCCAGCAGCCTGCCAGGTGGAGCCCAGGGTTCCTGAGAGGCGACCGCGGACAGGTCACATCGGAGATGGCGTCCAGACGCCGCTGCCTGTTCCGTCTCTCCCACCACACGGCACACGGTTCACCCTTTCACAACGAGGGGCCTTTTAGCACATCCACAGAGCTGTGCGGCCATCACCGCGAATTCTTGGACATCCCCATCTCCTCCAAACCCCCGCCCCCATCAGCAGTCACCCCGCCCGCTGAGCCCTCCCCGGCCCCCGGCAGCCACCCTCTGCCTTCCGACTCTGGCCCCTTCCTGTGACCACGTGCTGCGTGGTCCGTCATCTGGCCTGCCAGGTGCCCCTGGTTCGAGGTCTTGCCCCATCCCACTCGCGGCTGTGTCCCCGGCCCTGGAGGACAGTGGCGGCAGCGGGAACAGACTGTGGTATGGAGGCGCGCTCACCGGCACCCGGAATGAAGGGGCACGTGCCCAGTGAGGCACCGGGGAAGCGGGGTCCGCTCTCAGACCCCGTGTGACAAAGCTGTGCTCCGGCAGCCACCGAGAGGCACGGACAACACGCAGCTTTTGTCTTTCTCGGGCCCGGGAGGCTCTCAGCCTCTCAGAGGACGTGTGCATAAGCTAAGGGCTGAGTTGTGTCCCCAAGAGACATGCTGGGTCCTAACCTGGGTACTGGTGCGTGTGACCGCGTTCGGGAGGATGTGATGGAGTGAGGACCTGGTTGTCAGGGTCCCCCCCCCCCCCCAGGGAGCAGACACCGGAGCACAGACACACGCCCGGGAGAGCGGCCTCAGGAGGGGGAGAGCAGCCACACCGCCTGCCTGACGTCCAGCCCCGGGACCCGAGGCTCCCCACGCCCTGCAGCCCAGCGCCCGGCCCCCTCACAGAAGAAACCAAGGCCCAGAGGAAGCCGAGCCAGCGTCTGAGCCCGATATGCCCACTCCTGGCCTGCTCTGCACGTCTGCCCACGATGCGCCGTCCTGCAGCCCAGGGCTGCTCAGGGCCTCCCGAGCAGGACCACCGGCCGGTGCCCCGGCCTCGCCCACTTGCCCTGCCCCTTCAGTCGACGCCGGTGAACAGAGGTTGCGGCTCTTGCAAACCCACGTGACTTCCTCACCACCAGTCCATGGCTCTGATAAACTATAAGCCGGGGGACGGTTTCCGGGCTGGGCTGGGAAGGAGCAGGGTCAGGGCTGGTGCCAGGGAGGGGAGGAGAGAGGAGGGGAGGGAAGGGGAGAGAAGCTGGCAGGGACCCAGTACGCGCCCGAGGGTTTTCAGGTGAGAGCGCAGCCACAGTACCACCCGGGAGCTGGTCGGAAATGCAGGTTCTCAGGCCCCACCAACTGCAGAGTCACAGAAGCCTAGCTCAGAAAAGGCCACGCTGAGCCTCCAGTGTCTTTCGGGGGCGCCAGGCAGGTGGGGCTGCCTGGGAGGAGACCGGAGACCCGCCCAGAGAGCCCTGGAGGGGCAGTTCCAGGCCTGGGCTTGAAGCCAGCCCTCTGCCTTCCAAGACACTTGGGCTGGTCACCAGGCCCCCCGTGGACCCCAGCCATGCTGCCAGCACCAGCTGGGCCCGCAGGAGGCCCCGGAGGACCCACAAGCTGGGCACTCACCGCCTTGGTCAGCAGCCCCGCCCACCGTGGGGAAGGGGGCTGTGGCCGCGAGCCGGCCTGGTCCCTCCCGGGGCCCGCGGAACTCTAGGCACAGAGCTGACCCCTACTACCAGGGCTCAGGCCCCCCCCAGCCAAGGTTGGGCAGGGAGGGGGCGTCAGGAAGAACAGACAGGGAGGCCTTGGTTCTGGCGATCCTGGGCTGCAGTCCCGGGGCCCGTCCTTCCAACTGCCACCGGAACGTCCCTTCTTTGCAGAACCCTGCGGCTGCTTTATTTCGGGAACCACATGGGCAACCGCGCTGAGGGCAGTGCTCGGGCCGGAGCCGCTCCCACACGCCCTCCAGCGCAGACAGCACTGAGCAACCTCGCCATTGGTTCAGGGGCCTCGGGCCACAGCCTGGGAGGCCCCCGCGTTTGCTGCCACCCCAGGCAGCCGACCAGCTGAGCGCCGAGAGGTGCCAAGTCGGACGGCCCTCAGCACGCCCGTCCAAAGGGACCACTCGCCCGCCACCCCGTGCCCGGCCCCCCACCCCGGCCAGAACGGGACACGCCCGCCGGAGGGTGAGCTGCCTGCCTGGGGGCCCACAGAAACGCAAACTCTCAGGCCCACCAGGCCCTGCCGAATCAGGGGTCCCCCTGCACCCCAGCCCTGATGAGGCTACCCCGTGGGCCCCGAAGCTTATGAGGCTGGGGGGCTTCTCAGGGACAGAGAATACAAAATGCCCGCGAGAATGTGCAGTCAAGGCTCAGCTCCTGGACCCGCCTCTGGGGCAGGGGTGCAGCGGGCGCCACAGGAGGGTAATGTGAAGGCAGGCGCCCAGCCTGGGCAGAAGGGTGGGGGTGCTCATGCATGTGGGGGCCGCGGCTGCGACCAACACCTGGGACGGAGATAAGCCATCAGGTTACTTCAAGAGTCTCTCCTTCCCTGGGAGGGACAGGGGCTGCCCAGGTAGGTCGCGCGTCTCTGCAGGTCGGCCAGGCGCTCTGTCCTGCGGGGGGGCGGGGGGGGAGTCCCACAGGCTTGGGGCTCTCTGGAGAGGGGGTGCCTGACCCTGGGCCCCCGGCGTGCACCCCATGGGACGGGTCACCCCTGGCGTTCCCCGGCCGTTGTCCTGTGGACAGCCGGCCGTGAAGCCCGGCGGACAGGCCGGAGGCTCTCAGGTGTGTCCTCGGCTCTGAGCCTGTCTTTCCCGCCCTCCACCAGCCCCAGGAACTTCACACTGCAGCTCCAGCAGCTCGGCCAACAGCTGGTGGCCAGGGAGTGCCCAGCATCCTCACGTGGCGACCCACAGCGATCCACGGCGAGGCCACATGGCTGACAGGCAGCGCGCCCAGCTCACCGTGACAGGTGGGGACGCTGAGACCAGAGACGGGAAAGGGCCCAGCTTTAAGCCACTCACACGCGTGCCCCACGGAGTCAGGCCTGTACTGGTGTTGGGGGCGCGGGAGAGAAGAAGGCCCAGCACTTGCCCCTGGGAGGCTCGGAGAGCAAGACGGGCCTTCACCACAACACCGCTGGTTCTAACAGTTGCTGAGGGTGCATCCCCAGGGGCCACCACCAGGTCAGGGAGGGCTTCCTGGAGGAGGGGGACCGTGAGCTGGGATTTGAAGGCCAAGTAGGAGAGCAGTAAAGGTGAGTGGGGATAGGGCATGTGGAAGGCCTGGGCGGGAATGGAGGCCACGGAGCACCCAAGGACTTGAGCAGAGCAAGGGGCTGGGGCAGGCGCTGGAGCTCAGAGCCCTGTTCCTCCCGAGACCAGGGGCCTCTGAAGGGTCAAGGGCAGGGCGGGACCAGGGCTCAGAAGCATGCTGAGAGGGCCCTCAGCTGCTGGGGGAGGGCAGGCTGGGGGGCAGAGGGGACGCAGGTGCCCACTGAAAGCTACAAACCCAGACGGGCCCGTATGGGCAGACGCTGTGCCTGTCACAGCCCCCAGCAGCGGAGGCAACATCACGCGCCGGCCTGAGCCGATCCACAGGAGGAAGCAGGGGGCTGGGGGACTTCTAAGGACCGTTCAAGTCAGACAAGAACTCAAACAGGGCCAAACAGTATGAAAGGAAAGTCCCTTGTTGCAATGATTTCAACGGGGTCTTCTACGGGGCCAGGAAATGGGGTGGGGTGGGGGGGCTTCTGTAGAGCCTGAGTCCCACCCAAGTCCCTGGAAAGCATGTGTCCTTTGGTCAGAATGACAGAGACCTGCAAAGCCAGAGAACATTCTAGATCAAACCACAGCAGCTGGTTTCTCTTTCCCCTGCCACGTCCCTCCCTACCCCCATTTTTTTCCTATTAAAAATCCTCAAAGAAAGAAAAAAAGAAAACAACCCAGACTAATGAAGGACATGATGCCCCCTGCGCCGGCAGGATCGAGCAAGGCTGACTCACAAAAGCAGCAGACGCCAACGGGGGTCACGGAGCTGCCGTCACGGAGGGATAGCCGGCCACCAGCGCTCCGCACGCCAGCCCAGAAATGGCCTGTGCCTGACGCGGAGACCGTGCCCAGGGGGGTTGGGGGCCATGCCAGTGTCCTCCCCCGGCTCTGGGGGTCCAGAAGCCAGAATCGTGGGGCCGGGCTCCCCGGAGGGCTCCAGGGACGAGTCGCCCCTGCCTGGCCCCCAGCGCCGGTCGCCGCCACCCTCGCGCTCCTTGGCTTGCCGACACGCCAGCCCGATCTCTGCCTCCGGCTTCCCTGTCCCTCCCTTCCTCAGGACACTTGTCGTTACATTTCGGGCCCACGTCAGCTGGGATGACCTCATCTCAAGATCCTCAATTACCTCGCGGTTACCTCAATCTAAAGCAGGGCAGTCTGAGGTTCCGCCGGATAGATCTGAGGTCCAGCGTCCCCCCTGCGACAGGGCGTGAGGGCCCCACCCTTCAGCACCCTCCGTCCCAGGCCAGACTCACCCCAGGAGGTAGTCCTGACCGCCCCTCCACCCCGCAGCCCCCCCACCTTTGCTAGGATCGGGTTGTAGGAGCAGGAGCTGTGGAGTGCGCCAGCCACCCGCTACTTCCTCTGGGGCAGGTCCGGCCTCCGTGAGCCTCAGTTTACTCAGCTGTAGAGTGGGCGCAGTAAGGGTCCCTGCAGGAGGGACCTCTCCAGGGCATGAGGAGATAGAGCACAGGCCGCACACAGCCCGCCGCTTCTTGTTAGCGGCTATTTTGCGGGGTTTATTTTTTAGCAGCTTTATCAAGATACAGTTGGTACACGGTAACACCCTCCTGCTCAGAGGGTACAATTCAGTGGTTTTTAGTGAACTTGGAGCTATGCAGCCATCACCACAAGCTAATTTTATAACATCGCCCTTACGAGAAAGCTCACGCCCGTCAGTGCTCGCTCCCGGCTCCTCCCGCCCCCAGCTCCTGCACCTGCTCGTCTGCTTTGTGTTTTGGTTGCTGTGTCGAAAGCACTTCTCTCAGGCAGGAGCTGAGGGCCCGAGGGCTGGGGCCACGGTGCCACCCTGGAGAGCCCCTGCCCGCCCTCCCGCAACACCCGGCCGCCTCCCACCTGGCATCACGGAGCTCCTGTTTGAGGTCAAAGGAACTCTTTGCTATAAAAACAGACAAAACTCTAGAAAACCACCCTCCTGGAACAGCGCAGAAGACAGAAACGCGCTCAAACACACCCCCCAGACACAGAAGCCCCCCACCCCCGGCACTGCACGATCACCGCAGGCTGCCAGCCCCCCCGCCCCCACCACTAGGGAGAGTGGGTACTGGTGTGCTCATCGACCACATGCTGGCAGGGGGGACTCAAAGCACGAGGCAGGTCCCGCCCTGAGGAGGTGGCATGTCTGAGGGTGGATGGCTGGTGTGCACAGAACCACAGAGCAGTGGGCACCAACAGTGGCCTGGGGAGGGACACAGGCATCCCTGGGGTGGACACGGGCATCCCTGAGCTGGAGGCGAGGAGGGGCTGGCCAGGTGAAGAGTTCCAGGATGAAGGAACAGCAAGTGCAAAGGCCCAGGGGCAGGGGAGCGAGCAACAAGAGCATGTCCGAAAACAGGGAGTGAGGTGGGGAGAGAGTGGGTAATGGAACCAACCCTAAAGACGGCAGGTCTAAAACCTTCCCCTGTCTGGCTATTACGCCTGGATATATACATTTCTAAATTTACAAAAACAATATGAATTCTTTAAAAAAATTTTTCAAGTGTAGAGAATGAATGTAAATTTCCCCTTCCAACAGTTTGCACACCTATTCAATGTCCCACAGGTAACTATTCTTAATTCTGGCGGACTCTCGTTCAGCTCAGGGCCCATGTGCTCAAAGGCACACACGTCTAATTTTTGAAATGTAAATGGCGCCATAGTCTACATATGTTCTCCCCTTAGTTGTTTTTGCCCCTAATACGTCACGGACAGGTCTGCATACAAGCTCGCAAGGGCTCTCTCGTTGTCTCTGGTGCGTAACGTCGAGCCACTCAGCCAGGCACCCCCCTCCCATCGCACGCAGCACAAACTTGGGACGCAGATGTTTGCACACCGCATGCGCTAGGCTCTGCATCTTGCCTTTTTGTTGTTGGGTTTTGTTTTTTTTAACCTAATGCCGTTTCTTGGAGATTGTTCCACACCAGCAAACACAGAGCTCTCTTGTTCTTTTTAATGAATTTTTTTTTTTTTTTTTTTCTGAAATAAACTGAGCCTGGCCTGCTGATGGACATGGAGGCTGTTTTCTGCTGTGCAATTACAAATCACGGTCCCGGTAGTTTGGTTCTTCACACACGCGTCTGCCTTCACGGCTGCTTGTTTCCACACATCTGCTCTAATTTGGTGGTTGTCAATTTTTAAAAAATCCTTCCCAAGCTGACAGGTAAAACACTGTGTGATTCCACTGTTGTTCTAATGTGCATTTTAGTTCTTAAGAGCGAGGCTGGGTTTCTCCTGGTTAACGTGGAGGAGTTTATGAAGAAAGAGGGAGGCCATCCCCCATTTCACAGGTGAGAACACGGAGGCTCCTGCAAGGAAGTCCCCGTGCCACCCCTCCCCCCCCCCCCGTGCACGATGACACCACATTGGCCACTTGCAGCAGACCCGCAACCAGAATGCCTGTGGGGCCCCAGCCTTCCTGTTGGGGGGCTGGGGGGGGGGGGCTCGTCCTAGTTGCCATGGCAACCCAGAGGCGCCTCTCCCCAAGCACCCGCTTCTCCTAAGGAGCCGATTCTCCGACATCATTGTGCTCTTCTCCCCGCCGCCTCGCCGCCCCTCCCGGCCGCGGTCTATGTTTAGACCGAGCGCCCCCTCTTCTCCTCCCTCGCCCCACACCCAAGCCCCCGCACACCAGGAATAGCAGGCGAACTGCCGCCCTGCGAGTAGCCTACATACCCATTGAGCAAGTGGAAAGATGGCTAATTTGGGTGCTGCGCTTCCATCACCAGCGGGTACACAGGCCACCTCTGCCTGTGACTGTGCAGGGACGGGGCTGGGGGGCGGGGGGCACCAGTGTGGCTGGGGGGGCTGGGGGGCAGGGGGAGGGGGGCAGGGTGATGGGGGGAGAGGGGGGG
>NW_025408748.1:0-8433 GCF_002201575.2 Neomonachus schauinslandi | reverse complement strand
ACACAAGCAGGGGGAGTGGGAGAGGGAGAAGCAGGCTTCCCGCCGAGCAGGGAGCCCGACGCGGGGCTCGATCCCAGAACCCTGGGATCACGACCTGAGCCGAAAGCAGACGCTCAACGACTGAGCCACCCAGGCGCCCCCCCATCAGACTATATTTAAACAACACAGACGCCGAGGCTAGAAGTTTCAAGATGGGCAGGCGGGGCACTGAACCCCAGAGCAGGGCCCCTGTGGGTGTGGGGCTGCAAGTGCAATGTCCTCACGCCCACGAAACCACCCCCCCATGACCGCCTCACTGCCCTCTGGTGACGTCATGCGGCCTCCGACTCAGGAAGGGCCAGGATTAATTCCCCCGGCCCTACGATCTCTGACCAGGCGCTTCTCCTGGCAAGTCCTTCCTGCCTGGTCCTCTCCCCAGGCTGGGCGGGTCCCCTCCCTCTCCCCACCCTGCTTAGAAGCTCCCAGAGCCACGGAGGCTTGTACCTCCTAGCTTGTACTCCTAGTTAGTCCACAAGCTCCAGGAGGCCGTGCATCTAACCCCGGGCACCAGGTGCCAACACGG
Source organism: Neomonachus schauinslandi (assembly GCF_002201575.2). NCBI lineage: Eukaryota > Metazoa > Chordata > Mammalia > Carnivora > Phocidae > Neomonachus > Neomonachus schauinslandi. The sequence goes on along the minus strand of NW_025408748.1, from coordinate 7,871 downwards.
GCACTTGTCGAGCCGCTCAATCAATACACTTCTGCGGTTTTCCAGGAACATCTCCTTCCCCCCACTCCTCGGGAGCAGCACCGTGACCGTCCAGTGGAGGGCAGAGTCTGGTGCACGGCGGGCACGGAGATATCCACTCATGGACAGGAGGACAGAACAGCAGAGGCAAAGGCGAGGACGAGGGCTGATGGGCGCTCACGGAGGATGCCGTTCGCATGGACAGACGCTCGCCTGGGGTCTGCCCACATGGGTCCTGGTACCCGGCACAGTACTGTTCGCACAGCGAATCAACACGTTTGCTCACAGAATAAGCAAGGCCAGGCCCGAGGGGACCCCTGGTGGCAGGATGCCATGGGGCCGTGCTCTGTGCTCCCACCTGCGCCCCCGTGGGTCTCCCCCGTGGGCCTGCTTCTCCCAGGGGCTCTGTGATGGGACAAATGGGGGCAAAGGCCATTTACAGGAGACACCATCTTTCTAGCAGCCCGCCCTCCCCGGGCCTCCATCCCTGCTGCTGGGCTCCCTGCGGCAGTCACCCACCCGTGCCCGTCCAGACCCCTCCTCAGCCTCTCCCCCTTTCTGTGGGAGGGATGCCAGTCTCGGTCAGGGCCTCGGGCTTCTAGCCACCAGCTGCCCAAGGGGTGAGCTCCCCATCGCCGTGGCTCCATCTGTGGAAGGGCAGCGATGTTCTGGAGGCAGGCACGTGGGCTGGCCCAGCGACAGCCCCCAGGCGGCCAGGGAGGTGTCTGGCTTCCACCCCAGCCAGACACATAAAACAGGGGATCCGGGGAGTCCGCACACACGGCCCCGCAGGAGGGCCAGGCTGCTGCTGCTGTTGCGGCCACGGCCAGCGCGCATCCAGCCGGGCCTCCCCTCCCCCCACCCGGGGTGGCGCTCAGCCACCCCCGCAGCCAGGCTGGAGCTTTCACCCTCGGCTGCAGACCACCAACACCCTGCCCTTCCCACACGGCCCCCGTCCGGGCACCCGTTGCTGTGGTCACAGCTGAGCAGTCGGGGCTCACTGTCTGCTTGGCCTCCGTTTCCCCATCTGTAGAATGGGAAAACAATGCTGCTTGCTTCCCAGGGTCACTGTGACTGTCAGGAGCGGCACCACGGGGCACACTCTTCTGAACGTCAAACATGGATGGGCATCCCAGCTTTGCACCTGCCGGCTCTGCATCTACCCTGCAGGAGGCGAGGGGGGCGCCGCCCAGTGGCCTGGGGTCAGGGGTCAACAATGCGATCTGACTTCAGAGCAGGGGACGGAGTCATGAGGACCCGCCTTCCAGCTAGGGACAGAACATTCTAGAGAGCAAAGAAGGCGCTCTGTGAGAGTGGCCTCATCAAAGGAGGGGGACGTGGCCTGCCAGGTGCCAGCCAGGCTCGGTGGAAACAAGGGGGGGCGGGACCCAGGGCAGATGGGAGGAAGGGGGCAGTTTTAGGTACCAAGCATCCCTGTCCCTCCCAGCTCCTGCTTCCCGGACCCTCAAACCCCGAGCCTGTGGGGAAGGGGTGCTGAGAGCATCGGTGATGAGTGGCTGACCCCAAGATGCTGACCCCAGATGCTCACAGGACACCGTTCGTGGGGCGCATTGGCCCCACCAGAGTCTGCGGGCTGCTGTGTCCCACAGGCCCCGCCCTGGGACTGGCCTATCGGGGAGAAACCAAAGCCTCTGTCAGTCCCTTCTGGGTCGCCCACTGGAGCCAGCCCCTGAGAGAAAAGAGCAGGCTTCCCCAGGCAGCCAACCCTCGTAGGGTCCTGGCTCAAGGGGCCCGGCTTGGCACCCTGGGTGCCCACCCTGCAGAAGGTTCTAGTGGGGCACTCCGCAGAGGGCCAGGGGGGCGGGCTTGCTACCTCCCGTCCCCATGTCCAGGGGACGAGGGGCTTGGAGCTGGGGAGGAGCGGGCTGCTGGCTCAGGGCCTCGGTCTCCCCCCGTGGGCAGAGTGGATCATGACGCCCCTCTCACTAGCATGACAGCTGTAAGGGCGTGTGGCCAGCCCTGGGGCTTGACGTCCTGCCAGCAGCCGCCCCGGGAGCCGCTCCCTCAGGGACAGCCGTGCATCGGCAAGGCGGCCCATGGGGCACAGGCCGGTCCAGCAGCAGAGACCGGGGCACTGTAAGCCACCTTCAGGGACCAGTCTCTGCCCCGCTTTCACAGGGATGCTGGTTCGGCCCTCCTCGTGCCCTCAGGTGGCCGCACCCAGCCAGACACCTGAGGGCAGGGGGGGAAGGAAGTCCAGGACTTCGGCTGTGCACCTGCAGGTCTGTCTCCTCATCTGAGTGTGGGGACGGTGACGTCATGGGCGAGTCACACCCGTGACAGCTGGGACAGGGCAAGCACTGGGGGCAGCCAGACGACCGACTGTCAGCGGACAGGCAGGGGCTGCGCAGCCAGGTGGGGAGGTGGGACGCGGCCCCGGAGCAGATGCGGGGGGCAGACACGGGTCTGCGCGGAGCGGGTCGCACCTGCGGACCACCCTGTGCCAGGGACCGCTCTCCCGTCGCCGCCCTGGAGCTGGGCCTGCACCCCGAAGAGCGGGCCGGGAAGCACCAGAAATCTAAATATTCGTCCAAGTGTTTCATCGTTACACATATGAACTGAAACAGTGGAGTCTGGAGAAGACCAGCAATCAAGTCAGCAGAGACTACAGCTCTGAAGGCCCCCAGGGAGGTGCCGGGAAGTGTGGGGTCTCCCCGCAGACTGCCCGAACCCCATTTGGGGCTCTCTCACCAGCCACCCGGGGAGGCCCAGCGAAGCCAACAGCTCCGTAGACATAGGGGCACCAGGCGCCACGGCCCTCGCCTCGCCTCCACCTGCCCCCACTCCCTGCTGCACCCCCAGACGCCCTCAGGGCTGGAGAGCGAGCGGGGTTCGGGTCCCCGGGGAGGTAAGAGCTTTAAGCTCTAGATTCTTCAGCATTTCCTGAAATCAAGGGCATTCCCTCCCGTAAACACAGTGTGGTCAGTGCTAGGACACGGCACACGTGTTCCTAAAAATCACCCCGCCGCGGGGATCTCCCGACATACCCCTCAGCGTTTGCGGGGGAAACTCAAGCACCTCGTCGGTGATGTGTCCGCACAGGAGCCTGATAAGACGGCAGCCCGGCTTCGCGTGAGTTCGGGGGTCAAACGCATAAGCACCGCAATAAACACGGCCTGGCTCGCCGGGATTGCGGGGCACGCGGGCCGGGTTGGGCGGCCGCAGGGGGCTGGCGGTGGCCGCAGGGGGCTGGTGGTGGCGGCAGGGGGCGGCTGTCAAGCTCGGGGTGCGCCCTGTCCCTGCTCAGTGTGGTGGCTGCCTGTCCGCCCTGTGTTTACGTGTTTCAGCACGTGATTTATGTTATATTCTCATTACTCCCTAATCTGGAGCAGACAATGCATCAGAACTTGCCACCTGGAAACTGTCCCATCACCTGCTCTGCAGACCGGCTCACACCTCACCTCATGGTCCCCCGCATTCCCAGCGCACAACGTGTCAGTGAGGCCGGTGAGCGCCGCCAGGCTGGGAGGTTGGCAGTGCCAGACTGCGTGGGCCCCCGACGTTGTTGCAAGGGGCCCGGGCTCATCCCTGCAGGCAAGAGCAGAGCTGCGGTGGGTCACGGGGCTGCCGTGAGGGTGGATCTCAGAGGGAGATCTGAGGAGGCCACTGGGCCCTTACTGGGTGGCAGGTGATGAAGGTCAGAGCAACATTTTTATTTAGAGGAAAATGAGGACGAACCACCACCAGCCAACCATGGGAGATAACGTGCCCCTCACCCCAAACCATCAGCAAGGCTTGGCGGACATGCAGCTGTAAGCCAGGACTGACCATGGAGGGGCCGGGGCTCACTTTCCCCTGGTCTCCTGCTCAGAGCACCTGATAGGACCCTGACCCAAAACAAACACCCTGAACATAAGCCAGGACACCAGTGCCCAAGTCCACCAAAAACAGCCAAAACCCAGGTCTGTTGGCGGATGGTCCCAGGAAATCAGACACGAATCCAGCAAAATCGGGTGGTGGGGGAAAAAACTCCAGCTGTCCTTTTGGTTTCAGGGCTGCCCCGAGTCTGCTGCCAACAGAAACAATGGGCCTGCTGGTTCTCGGGGGTCCCCCAAGGTCAGCGGGGCATCTCCCAGGCCAGGCAGCGCCCACGGCCGGCCTTGCCCACACGCACCTCTAACAACAGGGCCGCGCTGTCCCAGCGATGCAGGGTGGCGGGCCCAGAGACGTGGGGAAGCTCGGAGTCGGCGGGCTTCCCTGTGCCCGAGGTAGGCAGGCGAGGGCCCCCCTTGGGATGGTTTTCGATACGGGAGCCACAGCTCCTGGGGCCACCAAGAAGACCCATTATTTGGAAATATTATTTACAAATCACATCTGAGAGCCAGGCACGTGCTATGCCTCTCAATGAACACCTGAAACGAGCCACGTTCTTGGCCTATGCGGCCCCATGACCCAGTGGTGCTTCACAGCCGGACGCTCCCGCCACCGGGGCCAGAACGCCCAGCTACGAAAACACCAAGTTTCGTGGAGGCTAGTGCAAGGGCAGATGGGATCCCTTCCCGTCCGAGCTGGTCGTGGGCCCTGGGCACTCTGGGGGCGAGGGGCACATTCCCCAGATACCAGCTGCCCCTGACAGCCTGACCCCCAGAAGGCCAGTCCACACTCGGGGCCGAGGCCTCGCTCCCTCCAACGAGGATCCACTGTTGCCCACAGACGGCGGGCCCGGAAAATGGGTGGTCAACACAATCACGGCCCCAAGACGTCCATGCCCTGGAACCTGGGTGTCCCCTCTCACAGCGGAAGGATCCCCGCAGGTGTGCTTTAGTTAGGGATCTGGAGGTGGGAAAATTTTCTGGACTGCCCAGGGGGACTTCATGTCCCCACAAGGCCCCTGGCAGACAGGAGGGAGGCGGGAGGGTCAGAGTGAGAGGACGGATAGGGCCGCAGAGGTTGGAGAGTGAGCCCGGTGACCAAGCTGAGCTGCTGGCTGGGAGGGCTGAGGAGGGGCCACAATCCATGGGATGCGGCGCCCCTGGAAGCCGGAAAAGGCAGTCAAGGGATGCTCCCGGCACCCCTAGAAGGAACCAGCCCAGCTCACGGCTGATGTAGGCTTCAGATCCCTGGAACCACAAGATAATAAACATGTTTCAAGCCACCGATTTTTCCGTTTGTGCAGCAGCCGTAGGCCACCGTAGGAGGGCCCAGAGCATCCAGAGCTGCAGCCCCACTGGGGGCAGGGGCATGAGGACCCCCCAGTTCCTGTCTCCTGCTCCGTGCCTGGCACTGTTCTAAGCCTTGCCAGATCAGTGCTGTTGTCCTGTTTAACAGATGGGAAAACTGAGGCTCAGAGAAGCGAGGATGGGTTGCACGAAATCCCACAGACGTGTCCCAGGAGGACACAGGATTCCCCGCAGACGTGTCCCTCCAGCTTTATGTGGGCTCGTCATTTAGTGCCCAGGATGCCGTGTGGGGTGGGCGCTCTTGTCCACCTCATAGACAAGGACAGTGTGGCTCAGGGAGGGGAGGGGTGAGAGTTGCGTGTCCGGGAAGAGGCAGCTGGGGGGAGGCTGGAGACCCACCTGGGAGGGTGTATCTTCCCCTTTGAGGCTGCCGGCTGCAGTGGGGACGCGGGTGTGGATGGTTCTGGCAGCGTGGCCCGGGGCACCACGGGACAGCAGTGGGGCCGTGGTGCCCGGTTCTGCCTGAGCACAAGCTGACGTCACAGACCCTTTGGGATCCTGGGCACAAGGGGAGGGCAGACCCGATCGGCTGGGCCCCCTCAGGCACGGAGTCCTGGGCGAGTCTCGGGCACACCCAGACATCCCACTCAGGCTCACGCATCTGCCCTCCCCACGGATGTCTGTCCGCCTGTGGGAGCATCACAGCCTGTGCTGGGGGAAGGCCCGCTGCCCCGAAACAGGCTCCGGGAGCCCTAATGGGAGGGCGGTCCCACTAACGAGACACACAGCCTGGGGGCAGGCCGGTCACTAGCAACCCTACACACAGGGAGACCGAGTCTCAGACAGGCGATGGCACTCTGCTTGCTCCCCAACCTCTGCTGCCTTGTCCCATCTGTGGTCTCCTGTCCCCACTCTGACCCTCCTGCCTTCTCCAATAAGGACCTTGTAGAGTAGTGAGTGGACGTCCAGGGCCTGAGCTTCCTCTCACCTGCGAGGTCCAGGAAGCCTTCTCCTCCGAAGCAGAGAGCGGCGGCCTAGAGCGGGGACAGGTGGGGGCCAGCACCCTGACTTCTCACCCAGCCCGCACTGGTTCACACCTATGGTGGGCGGTGAGACGGGGGGGGCACGGCGCTGCCCTTAAGAATGTTCACAGACCAGGAGGGGTCCAGAAGGAGTGGTGCCTGGGCCCCAGTTAAGGACGACAGGTGGGGCGTCCAGCCAGAGGGCATGGCTGCAGGGCGAGTGCCCTGGATGGGCAGGGCGGCAGGAGGAACGCCAGAGCTCGGGGGGTCTTGCTGGTGGGAAGCATCAAAGGTTCTAAGCTGGTCCCACAGTGAAGTCTGCCCTTTGGGAATGGATTCTGGCCACAGAGAAGGGGAGTGGGTGAGGCTCCAGAGAAGGGACCGGGGTAGGCGGCCACAGGAGGGGCTCCTGCAGGGCCTGGTCAGGGTGAGTCGGGGAGGGGAGGTGCCTGGCTGGGCCTGGGTTTCCCGCCTGCCCCGCTGGGTGCGTGACGGAGATTTAACACAAGCTGAGCAAAGTGCTACCAGCGCACGCCCGTTAGGACAGCCACCATCAGAAAACCAGAAGGTGGTGAGTGTTGGCGAGAACGTAGAGGAACTGGAGCCCAGCGCCCTGTCGGCAGGAACAAAGGATGGTGCAGCTGCTGTGGGAAATAGCCCCGCAGTTCCTCAAGGACTGGAGCCGAGAACCACTGTGTGGTCCAGCAGTCCCGCTTCCGGGCACAGTCCCATGAGTGTGGAGAGCAGGGTCTCCAAGAGGGAGCCATATACACCTGTCCACAGCAGCCACAGGGTGGAAGCAACCCGAGTGTCCTTCGAGGGATGGTGGGCAAACCACACGTGGCCCATCCCTATGGCAGAAGGACCCCTCAGCCATGAAAAGGCCAGAAACCCTGACACCTGCTAGAGCCGGAGGGACCCCGAGGACATCGTGCCCAGTGAGAGAAGCCCATCACAGCAGGACAGGCACTGTACGATCCCACGGATGTCCAAATGTCCACAGATGTCCCACAGATGTCCACGGATGTCCACAGATGTCCCACGGATGTCCACAGATGTCCCACAGATGTCCATATGTCCATGGATGTCCACATGTCCATGAATGTTCCACAGATGTCCCACGGATGTTCCACAGATGTCCCACAGATGTCCACAGATGTCCCATGGATGTCCACATGTCCACGGATGTCTCACGGATGTCCCACAGATGTTTGTGAATGTCCACATGTCCACAGATGTCCACAGATGCCCCATGGATGTCCATAGATGTCCCACGGATGTCTACATGTCCATGGATGTCCCATGGATGTCCACGGATGTCCACATGTCTGCAGATGTCCACAGATGTCCCATGGATGTCCACATGTCCACGAATATCCCATGGATGTCCGCAAATGTCCACATGTCCGCGGATGTCTACAGATGCCCCATGGATGTCCATAGATGTCCCACGGATGTCTACATATCCGTGGATGTCCCACGGATGTCCCACGGATGTCCACATGTCCGCAGATGTCCACAGATGTCCCATGGATGTCCACATGTCCATGGATGTCCCACAGATGTCCCACGGATGTCCGCGAATGTCCACATGTCCGCGGATGTCCACAGATGTCCAATGGATGTCCACATGTCCATGGATGTCCCACGGATGTCCCACGGATGTCCGCGAATGTCCACATGTCCGCGG
>NW_025408747.1:34898-44093 GCF_002201575.2 Neomonachus schauinslandi | reverse complement strand
GGGGGGGGCGCCTGGGTGGCTCAGTCGGCTAAGCGGCTGCCTTCGGCTCAGGTCATGATCCCAGGGTCCTGGGATCGAGCCCCGCATCGGGCTCCCTGCTCAGCGGGAAGCCTGCTTCTCCCTCTCCCACTCCCCCTGCTTGTGTTCCCTCTCTCGCTGTTTCTCTCTCTCTCTCAAATAAATAAATAAACAAAGCTTAAAAAAAAAAGATGGGAAGATGATAAGGTGGGACGGAGAGAGGCAGAATGAGTGAAGAACGCGGAAAATAAAGAAAAATCCAGGTACCAAGAAGACCCCCCAGAGCTGGTGAGAAGCATGAGCTTGAAGCTGGGGGGACAGGGGTTCAGGGCAGGATGGGCCAGTCTTGTGGAGACCCCTTCCCAACCCTCCCTCCTGCCAGGAAAGTAGGGAGGGGCCTTCGGGACTGGGTGGGGGGTGCTCTGGGGGTGGAGGTGGGGGCAAGCAGGAGGAGTGATTGCTGAGGCCTGGCAGGGCGCCTCACTACCTGGGAATGCGCCCCGGGGATCAGTGGGTGGTTATAACTCAGGCTGAGTGCCCAGAGCCGAGGAGAAGGTGGCTGAAGGACGGCACAGGCCTGAGAAGTCTGTCGCTGAGCTGGGAGTGGGTTCCCCACACCCTACCTGGGGGACTCGGCAGGTGAGGCCTGCGGAAGAGGACAGGGAGAGGGAAAGGTGTCTGTGTCTGGCTCTGGTCTTGGATGCACCCCTACTCTCTCTTTATCTTCCCTCTTTGCACAACTGGAGGGTTCTGGATGTCTGCTCCTCTGAAGTCTGTAGTCTCTGGGCTGGGGGGCAATGTCCTTGTGGTTCCTTTCTGCCCTGAGAAACGGGGCAAAGAAGGAAGGGAGGTGGGGTAAGGGCTCCCAGCATCACCCAGGCCTCCCTGCCCTTTGTCCTCCCCACAAGGTGCAGTGGCCATGGATCCAGCAGGACACTCCTGGATGTGGATGGTCGGTGCCCTGATCACAGCCCTGATGCTGCGGGTGACAGGTAACCAGAACCCCTGTTGTGCACCTGTCAGCTAACTGTGGGTGGGGCTGTGGGTGACTCTGAGTGACATTGGAGTGTTTGTCCCGGGGGGCACTCCGTGTGATGGGGTATGGCTCTGGGACTGGGTGACTGTGAGTCGGAGTCTGTATTCATGTTCGGACGATTGTGGGTGGCTGTGTGCCTGTCACTGTGTGTGGTTTTGGGGGGGTGCCTTTCCCCATATCAAGTGACTGCCTGTAACTGGTGCACTCGCTTGGAGGCTGTGTGTGCGATTGTGTGACTGGGCGTGTGTGCGTTTGGGATCATGTGTGACTCAATGTGCGGGTAATTGTGTGCACATTATGTGTGTGGCTCTGTGTGACCGAAGGCATCTGGAGTTCTTGTAACAGAAGTGCTGGTTATAGTGAAAACGCGCAGCCAGGTGCTTGCAGGTAAGGAACGGTTTGGGGCTGAGTGTTTGCCGCTGAGCGCAGGACTATGTGCGGCTCTGCTTGGGCTGTGTGGCCGCTTGAGGTTCTACGTCGGGGTGATGGTGACTGCGTGTTTATCGGGGACTGTCTGTGTGATGGGGCAACCGCGTGGGTGGAGTTTCCGTCCCTGCCTTGAGGGACTGGGTGTGCTGGGGTGTCTATCCCTACGAGGTCTTAGCTGTGTGAAGATGGCTGATGCTAGGTCACTTGCACTGTGCCCTGCTGGGCTTACGGAGGGTAATGTTGTCTCCATGCCCACGTGCCCGTGTGCGGAAGAGCCTGGGCTGGTCTCCATGTCCCTGAGACGCTGCGTGGGGGCGCGAGATCTTGTGAGGCTGCCGCCTGGTGCGCTTGCCCGGAAAGTGTGTGCACCGTGAGCCGGAGCCGCACCCGCGGCTAGCCCGGTGGAGACGGTGCGCCTCTCATTAACTGTGCGTGTGCTTATCTGTGACAGCAGCTGTGTGCGTGTTTCCTGGAGTGTGCGCGCCAGGCGCTTGGCATCTGTGGGTCATCAGGAAGAATGTGAACAAGTACACAGACTATGGGGGGCGGAGCAATGGAGTGGGGTATCTGTGTCTGGCTGTAGGGGGGAGGGTACTGCCAGCAGGATTCAGGAGGTGGACATTCGTGTTTGAGAATTCAAAATGAGTCCTGTTTTCTGTCGCCATCGGGCCCCTCTAGCTGAGCACTCCTCCTGGTTCTGTTCCCCCAACTCTCCCTCCGTCCAGCGGCTCTAACCCTGTCCCCCTTTCCTCAACCGCACTGCTACTCCAGACTTTATCCACAGTCAAGATCCCCTTGGGCTGTGCACCCCCCAGCCCCGCAAGCCAGGCCCCACCTCGATGGCTCTCCCCGTTTTGGCCACGGTCCACTTCCGGTCCTGTCGGCAGCTCCTAGAACCCAGCCCCTACCTCCTTGCCCGAAGTCTGGGCTCTTTATAGATTCGATCTCCCCACGTGACCCTGGCCTCTCAAACTGCCCCCTCCAGCCCTGACCTCATTCGCTGAGGCCTGACCCCACTTCTTGAGCCGAGGTCCCACCACTAAAGCCCTGATCACGGGCCCATTCCCAGGCTCCACCCCCTGCGCCTTGGCTCCGCCCCTGGGAAGGTCCAATTTTACCTCCCTTGGCCCCGCCCACTGAGCTCTAGCCACTCCCAGGAACCTTGAGGCGCAATCAGAGTCCAGTAAACCACCTGATCCTGGACACTGTCCTTGAGTTCTAAGCCTTGCCCCTCTCCCAGGTTTCACCCTTAGACTCCGGGCCTTAGACTCCAGGCTCCGCCCCTAAAGCCCTGGGCCCGACCCCTTCCTCAATATAAGAGTCTTTCGGGGGTCAGACGACCTCCGGAGGGTCCCACCTCTTGGATCTAAGACCCACCCGCTGAGCCCAAGCTCCGCCCCGATCCCAAGCCCCGCCCGTTTTCGGCCCCCAGAGCCTGTTCTTGCGAACGATGTTACCTCCTGCAACAACCCCTCCGACACCGGGCCCTCTGGAAGCGCCCGGGACACTGGAGCTGGGGCCCAGGAGAACACCAGGGCAGACGAAGGCAGCAGCAGCCGCATTGTGAATGGGACCGACTGCGAGATGCACGCCCAGCCGTGGCAGGGTGCGCTGTTGGTGCAGGCCAGCCAGCTCTACTGTGGGGCCGTGCTGGTGAATCCGCAGTGGCTGCTCACAGCCGCCCACTGCCGGAAACCGTGAGTGGGGCTCCAAGAGCAGGCTGGACAGGGCAGGGGCGAGCGGGAGGGGCATGGAGGTGAGTGTGCGGCGCGGATGAGAAAGGGGTACAGTTGGGACGGGATCAGGGATGGAGTTGGGGTGGAGAGAGGGTTAGGCTGGGGAGAAGATTGTGGTGGGGGTGGGAGTTAGAGATGTGGTGGATTTGGGGTGAGGAGTGCATGTGTTGAGTGGTTTGGAATGGAGATGTGATTCAGACTGGCTTTAGAGTTTGGGATGGGGTAGGGTAGAGATGAAAATGGTATTGGGATTGGAAATAGCTGTGGGCTTGAAGATGGGGTTGGGGTTAGCTTTAAGAATGGTACTGGAGATGGCTGGATTTGGAGTTGGGAAGGCACGTGTTGATGGTTTGAGGGTGGGCGAAGGGATGCAAATGGGTTGGATTTGGGGCTGGGCATGAGTATGTTGACGGTCTGGAACAGAGATGCCATTAGGAGAATTGGAGATGGGTGGAGATACAGGGGGATGGGTTAGGGCTGGGGGCGGGAATGGATGTAGGATTGAGGATGGGGTTGGGATTAGAGTTATTGGGGGGGGTGGAGGGTTGGATTTGAGGTTAGGGTGGTTAGATCAGGGTTGGGAATGCAGAGGTGGTGGTTTATATGTGGGGAAAGGATTCAGGTTGGGGATGGGATGGGGTGAAGATGGGGTTGGGATTAGATTTGGGGTGTGCTCAGCACTGGATATGGGCATAGGGATCGGGGTTGCTAGTAATCTGCACCATCTTCTTTAGATTTTACAGAATTGTTCTTGGCCACCATTCCTTTTCGCCCATTTATGAAACTGGGCAGCAGTTGTTCAAAGGGATCAAATCTATCCCCCATCCTGGCTATTCCCATCCTAGCCACTCCAATGACCTCATGCTCATCAAACTGAACAGAAGAATCCATCAGACTCAGGCTGTTAAGCCCATCAACATCTCCTCCCACTGTCCCACTGCTGGGACCAGCTGCTTGGTTTCTGGCTGGGGAACAACCAGCAGCCCCCACAGTGAGCGTCCAGGTCCCTCTTGATGCCCACCCATGTCTGCCTTCTCCCCCTCTCTGCCTCTGAGCACTGCCCCTCCCCATCTTTCTCCGTTGCTCATAGTGGCCCTGCTCTGTGTGTGTTTCCGACAGTTAAATTTCCCAAGGTCCTCCAGTGCTTGAACATCACTGTGCTAAGTACCAGCAGGTGCAAGAAGGCCTATCCAGGACAGATAGACTCCACTATGTTCTGTGCTGGTGACGAGGCGGGCAGAGACTCCTGCCAGGTAAGGCTCAAGACTTCTACATTCAGGCAGCAGAGACGCCCTGAGTGCCAACTATGTAAACTGAAACTTTGCTAAGTGCTGGGAACCCATCCCTGTCCAATAGAAATATAATGTGAGTCATACATGTCATTTTAAATTTTCTAGTAGCTACATTTTACAAAGTGAAAAAGAAGCAGGTAAATTTCGCTATCTTAATAATAAATTCTATTTAACCCCATGTATCCCAAGTAGCATGACTTCAAAATGTAGTTAATATAAAACAATTATAAATGAGATATGTTACATTCTTTTTTTTTTAATAGTAAGTCTGTGAAATCCAATGTGCATCACATGACAGCATATCTCAATTGGACTAGCCATGTTTCAAGCGCTCAACAGCCCCATGTGACTAGTGGCTACCGTATTAGACAGCACTGGTCTAGAGGGAGAGATCAAGAGATCAAGCCTGCTTTATATGGTTGGGCAGGTTGTGCACTGTATACATATATCACTGCTAAGGGGGCAATCTTCGTGTAGTAGACATTCACAGTGTTGTCTATTTATTTTAGCAAACTTCAGGCAGATGGCAGTTAAGTATCTTGTCCCCACAAAATCTATAGTATGAAAGTTTTCTGACAAATGCTAGTAAACAGTCTTGAGGAAGGAAGACAAAAACCTTTGCCAGGTATTTGAAAAAAAAGAGAATGTTTAATAAAGAGGCTTGATTGCAAGCTTGTTGGAAGGGCTGGAGGGGTAAAAAGGTAAAAAACCCCAATGGTTGGGGCGCCTGGCTGGCTCAGTTGGAAGAGCGGGCGATTCTTGATCTCAGGGTTATGAGTTCAAGCCCCAAGTTGAGTATAGAGATTACTTAAAATAAAATAAAAAATAAAATTATTTTAAAAACCCCAATGGTCAAGAAAATGCATAAATAGGGTAATTTCAGAGACTGATAAAAACTATGCAGAAAATAAAACATAGTTTTATGATAGCGAGTGATGAGGGGCAATATTCAAAAGGGTGGTTGGGAGATGGGTAGAGGGCAGAGGCGGGTAGAGACTGAATGACATAAAGGAGCCAGCCTTGCAAAGGTTAAGGGCAGGAAAAGCAAGTGCAAAGGCCCTGCAGCAGGGAAGAGTTTGGCTGCCTCAAAGGACAGAAAAAGCCAGAATGTTTGGGGAACTGAGTTGAGGGGGGTGGACGCAGTAAGAGTTGAGCCTGGAGAGATGGGTGGGGACCAATGTTCAACAAATATTCCTTGATTCCCAACACAGAGCTTCTCTGTGTCTTCATGGAAGCTCTGTCTGTTGAGGATGACAGAAATTAAAAGTAAACTCTTGCAGGGATCAGGACCCTCCCCTGTATTCAGGCCCTCAAGGGTTCCAGAAGGATGTAAATTAAGGTGCTTTCTGCTGGCAGGATGAACACTTCAGTAATATTGGCAATTACTAAGGAAGCTGTGGCCTCAGACAGCACTCCTGTCCCATTTTGATGGCTGGGAAAGAGTTCCTCCCCACCAATTTTATAAACCTAGAGGATTGTAGCAACTTCCCAATGTCATCTCTGTCCCCACTCGATATGGAAACACGCACATCTGGATAGAGGAGTGGGCAGAGGGATTTTTATCAGAAGAAAGCATGTCTAATTCGAATGTCGGCATTCTTTAAAAAGATTTTTATTTATTAATTTTTAATTAATTTTTTTTAAGATTTTATTTTTATTTATTTGACAGAGAGAGACACAGCGAGAGAGAGAGAGCACAAGCAGGGGGAGTGAGAGAGGGAGAAGCAGGCTCCCCGCTGATCAGGGAGCCCGACGCAGGGCTCGATCCCAGACCCTGGGATCATGACCTGAGCCAAAGGCGGACGCTTAACGACTGAGCCACCCAGGTGCCCCCAAAAGATATTTATTTTATTCGAGCCCACCTGGGGCTCGAACTCGACCTCGAGACCAAGAGTTGGGCGGTCCACCAACTGAGCCAGCCAGGCGCCCCTCAAATGTCAGCATTTAAAACCATTTAGCTTTTCTGGAACCAAGTTTAGCACCTTGTTTTTCATTTTGCAGACCTCAATTAGCTTTTCATACCAGCATGTGGTCAGGGTGTGGCCACTCAGAGCAAAAAGTAATAACACTAATACTATAATAATAACATGGGGCCCTGCTCTATGTGGTTCACGTACAGCGGCTCATTAACTCACTTAGCCACTATTACTAGCTCTATTTTATAGACGAGGAGCCAAGCTCAGGGCAGTTAACGAACTGCCTCTCAAAGGAAATTCTGCAGGGACATAAACAAAATATAATGAGAAAAATTAAGTCCCAAGACAGCTGAAATTTAGAGGTGCACGCAGTCAGGTTCTTTTGCCTGAAATAGAGTCTGCTAACACGGAAAGAAGTTGAGCTCTGGATTTCTTTATAACTGATACTAGTATCTTGCGAAAACATACATAAGAAATGACGGTAAAGAGTGGTATTATTATAGGAGAGTAGCTGCAGGAGTTTGGGGAGTTAAGGACAGGCAACCCAAGGAAGCAGTCCTCAACCCCACCCCCGAGGGACATATGACAATACCTGGCGATAGTCTTGGTTATCACAATTGTGCCTGGGGGAGGAAGGGAGTGACTGGCATCTAATGCATAGAGGTCAAGGATGCTGCTGAGCATCTTACAATGCACAGGACAGCCGCCACACCAAAGAATGATCTAGCCCCTGTGTCAGTGGTGCCCAGGATGAGAAAGCCTCATCCTTCAGGGGCCAGAGAGCTGCCTCTCTGCAAAGGTGAGGTGTAAGTACAAGACGGATTGGTGTCGAGGGCCGGCGAAGAATGAGGAAGGGAAAGGAAGCCACGTCAAGTGTGCTCAGTAGGAGAAATACAGTGTTCAAAGGTTGGAATAGAGAAAGACAAATAGGGACAGAGAGACCCAGTGAGGGAGACACACGGAAGAGGTGGCGTTGGGTGGAGAGGACAAACGGAACTTCTAAAGGTGGGACTTACAGGGAAATGTTAACATTTCCTCTCTCTCTCTCTCTCTCTCTGTGTCTTATCTGTGTCTCCCTCTCTGTCTTTGTGTCTCTTCACCCCTCTACTTTTTCACCTCTATGTCTCTATCTCTTGCCTCCCTGGCCCTTCTTCACCTGTGTGTCTCCCTCCATCCACCTCCCCACATCTCTGCCTCTCTGAGCTCCTTTCTCCTCCACAGGGTGATTCCGGGGGGCCTGTGGTCTGCAATGGCTCCCTACAGGGCCTCGTGTCCTGGGGAGACTTTCCCTGTGCCCAGCCCAACAGACCCGGCGTCTACACCAACCTCTGCCAATTCACTAAGTGGATCAAGGACACCATCCAGGCGAACTCGTGAGGCATCCCGGGACCCGGCATTCTGGTGTGCCCCATCCTCTGCTGTCCTCACTCCTGCAGGAACCGTGACACTCTTTCCACACCCCTGTTCCTTCCTGAGGATGTTGGGATTGTTAATCTCTCCAGCCCCTCCCCAAGTCTCCTGGAATCAGGGTCCCCCTTCCCAGCCCTGGGCTGACCCTATCTTTCCAGTCAGGTCCTAGAGAGAGTTTCCCAGAATGACCAAGGTGAGGGCTGCACCTCAGTCTCCCCCATGCTTCCTTCCTCAGGCCCAGAGGCTGTCCTTGTTCTGCAGCTATTGGTCCCAGAAATAAAGCATCTGAGGAGAAGTGAGCTCTGTATGTGGTGTCCCCCACTCACTGAATGACCAGACAGCCAGGAACAAGTCACTTCTCCCCTCTGCACCATTGTGTTTGCTCTTTGGGGGTATTTTACTTGCAAGAGGCAGAGATCCACTCAAGCTGCTTTGCATCTTCTTCTTCTTCTTCTTCTTTTTAAGATTTTATTTATTTTTTGACAGAAAGAGAGACAGCGAGAGAGGGAACACAAGCAGGGGGAGTGGGAGAGGGAGAAGCAGGCTTCCCATTGAACAGGGAGCCCGATGTGGGGCTCAATCCCAGGACTCTGGGATCATGACCTGAGCCAAAGGCAGACGCTTAATGACTGAGCCACCCAGGCGCCCCTGCTTTGCATTTTCTTCACAAATATTGATCGAGTGAGTATTTTGTGCAAGGAAGTTGTCAGATGCTGAGATACTACAACAGGCAAAACAGAACAATTTCCTGCCTCACGGAGCTCCCATTCTCCTAGGGGAAGGCAGACAGTAAAGAGGTAAATGGATACATTACCTATGATATGAATAAAACGAGCACAGAGCAGGAGGAAAGAGGACTGTTGCGGGGAGTGGACCTATTTATATCAGATAGTCAAGGAGGGTGTGGGAGGGTGGTATAAAGCCTCACCCGCACCTCCAAGGTGTCCACAGCCTACTCCCTGGAACCTGGGAATATGTGGGTTTATATGGCAATGAGACCTCACAGGTGTGATTAAGGATCTTGAGATGGAGAGATGATCCTGGATTTTCTGGGTGAAACCATTGTAATCCCAAGGGTCCTTATAAGAAGGAGTTGGGGTGGGGGGCACCTGGGTGACTCAGATGGTTAAATGTCTGCCTTCCGCTCAGGTCATGATCCCTCTTCTCCCTGCTTGTGATCTCTGTTGCCCTCTCTGTCTCTCTCTCTCAAATAAATGAATAAAATCGAAAGAAAGAAAGAAAGAAAGAAAGAAAGAAAGAAAGAAAGAAGGAAGGAAGGAAGGAAGGAAGGAAGGAAGGAAGGAAGGAAGGAAGAAAGAAAGAAAGAAAGAAAGAAAGAAAGAAAGAAAGAAAGAAAG
>NW_025408747.1:2256-34888 GCF_002201575.2 Neomonachus schauinslandi | reverse complement strand
AAGAAAGAAAGAAAGAAAGAAAGAAAGAAAGAAAGAAAGAAAGAAAGAAAGAAAGAAAGAAAGAAAGAAAGTTTGGGGGGGGGCAGTGGGAATGAGAGAGAGATTGGAAGATGCTGCTAAGCTGGTTCTGAAGATGAAGGAAGGGTCCATAAACCTAGGAATGTAGGTGGTCTCCAGGAGCTGGAAAAGGCACAGGAATGGATTCTCCCTCCGAGCCTCCAGAAGGAATTCAGCCCTGCTTGTCTATGTCTTTATCTTGGCTCAGTGTGGCAACATTTGGGACTTCCGTCCTCCAGAACAATAAGAGTAAATTGATGTTATTTTAAGATACCAAATGTGATAATTTGTTTCATCAGAAACTAACATCAAGGGCCTCTGGGAGGAAGTGGCATTTGAGCTGAGTTCTACAGAATGACAAGTGGCTAGCCCAGTGGATTTCTGGGGGCTCAGTGTTCCAGACAGAAGTACAAGGCAAAGGCTCTGATATGGGGACAGGCTGGGCATTTCCCAGGAACGGAAAGAAGACCAATGTACCTGGAACCTCTTGGTTTTCCCTAAGAGATTGGGAGGCCATTGGAGTTTTTTAAGCCAGATGGCAACATGACCTGATTTCTATTTTTTTTTTTTAAGGTTTTTATTTTTTTGACAGAGAGAGAGAGAGAGCCCAAGTGGGCAGAGTGGCAGGCAGAGGGAGAGGGAGAAGCGGGCTCTTCGCTGAGAAGGGAGCCCGACGCGGGGCTCGATCCCAGGACCCTGGGATCATGACCTGAGCTGAAGGCAGATGCTCAACCGACTGAGCCACCCAGGCGCCCCAACATGATCTGATTTCTGTGTAAGAAGATCATTCGCCTGTTGGTGGAGGACGCAAAGGAGCTGCTTATTGGCCAGAGGAGAAAAGGGAAGTCGGTTATCAAAAGAATATCCAAGACTTGGGACGGTCAGATGTCAGCCCAGAAGCAGCTAGCTGCCTGTGGGATCTCTCTCGCTCTCTTTCCTGCAGTGATCTTTCTTTCACGTCTCCCTCTTCTCATTTTCTCCAAGGGGCATCCTCTATTTCCTCCTCAGATTTGGGGGTCATGTGGCCTACAATAGCACGCCCCTGATAACTAGCTCCAATTACTGGCGTTTCTTCAGTCCTGATTGGCTGCCTATGGGTCAGGTGCTGACTCTGGGTCCAGTCAGCTGTGGCCAAGGAAGGCTGGGCCACATAGTACACCCTGAATCCCGCCATCACCCCTTCACCAGCTGCAGTGGGCAGGGCAGTGCCTCTAAGAAGGCTGTGGGCATGGAAGTCAATGAAACAGGACTGAGCGAACTCTTAAAACAGTTTTTTTCTGGACCTCAGTTTTTCCATCCATAAAATGAGAGGATTGCAATGTAAAGATCTTCACGTGTGGACTCAACCCCCGAGATACATACTCCTGGTGGTCAGGAGTGGACACAGAAAGTCACTCCAGGGAATATCTTGGAAATGGAACGTTTTCTTTTTAAGTAAGCTCTAGGCCCAACGTGGGGTTTGAAGTGACAACTCTGAGATCAAGAGTCACATGCTCTACTGACTGAGCCAGGCAGGTGCCCCAGAAATGGAACATTCTAGGAAAGGAATTACATTAGGGAATTTTATCGGTAACAAAACACCGGATTAAAAGTGACTTATATAATAAGGACAATTAGTATTTCACATAACAAGAAACTCAAGGTGAGGACAGTTACATGGGCAGCGTGATGTCTTAAGTGATGTCACTGGGGGTCCAGGTTCTTTCCATCTTTCTTCTCTAACATCCTCTGCATTCATTCATGTACTCAATGATGATATACTAAGTCAGGTAATAGTCTAGTCACTTGGGATAGGGTAATTCACAAAACAGATTTTTAAAAAATCTCTGCCTTCCTTCAGCTTACATTTTAGCAAGGGTAAGAAAATATGTCTGATTTTTTTCTTCAAGCTTGTAACCTCTTGCGTATAAAATGGCTGCTACAGTTCCAGCCATCACAGCCTCACAAACTGTGACAAAAGTCAGGAAGGAGACCTTCTCCTAGCAGACCTCTCTTTATAAGGAAAGAAAGTTCTTCTCCAGGATCCCTCCCTAACCCCCATCTCTCCCTCCCTCCCTCTCTCTCTGTTTCTCTCTCACACACGCACACACACACATCCACCTCTGCAGACTTCTCTTTGGGTCTCTTTGAGAGAGTCCTAATGCCCGTTGCTGCAAAAGAAGCTGGAAAAATTGTTTTCTGGCATTTTTAGTCTCTACTGTGGGGTGCAGTCTCTCTCCAGAAGGAAAAGGGGGTGAGAACTGGCTGTTGGGTAGACAGATTGATATAATGATACTCATCATAATTATCTCCCTTGTGCTCAGCCATTTACAACTCCTCACAACAATTTGGGGGGACATTCTACAAAGGTTGGGCTGCCAGGGTTGGGGCCACTGACCTCACCAATGATTCATCTCTTCTTGGTGGTCACCAATCTAAGATCAATATCCAGTGTGCTGTGACAGATGTGGACTTAGCCCAGATTCGACTGCTCTCTGTAAGCAAGTACAAGATGGGTGGTGTGGTGCAAAACAGGGGCAAATAATACTGACATAATCAATGGCAGGTAACAGAGATAGTTCAAAGTTGGAATATTAGAGGAAAAATCTAGAATAGAGCAGAATGCTAGCTGAGGGGCAATTTTGAATATATTTTCCAAAATGATGCTGTTAGTCAATCTGCTTTTGGCAACAAGAGAAAATTCATGCTGTCTTAAGTAGGTTTTGACTTTGCATACCAAGAAATACAGGTAAGGACAGCTCCAGGCAAGGGATGTCAGGTCTCCAGTTCCACTTCTCTCTGCTTCTCTTGGTTCTCCTTCGTGTGGGTTCACCATCCTCAAGATCAACGACCGTAGTGAGTATCTTTTATAGAAAGATGACACTTTTCCAGAAACAACCCCAGCAGAATTCCCTTCATTCTTATTAGTCAGAATTAGGTCACATGTCCTTTCCTAAGCCAATCACAGGCCAGGGGAAATGGATTGACATGGTTGATTTGCACCAATCAGGGTTCGTTTTCTGAGATTGAGATCAGAAAATCCCCCGAGTAGTGTAGGTGTGAGGAAAGGGGCTGCTCCCTGAATAAGAGGAAGATTCTGTTATCAAAGAAGAAGAGAAAAATGGATGGTAGGGAAACAGCCAAGGGTGTCTGTGGATAGGCGTCCTTTTAGCAATTTTTTAAATTAACTTTTCAGTGAAGAATAATGTACAAACAGAAATGTGCCTTTATGATAAGTATTATACACTTGATGAATTTTCACTAAACAGAAGACACTCTTGTAACCAGCACCCAGATGGGGCAGTAGGATATGACTAGCCCCAGAAGATCTTCTAGGGGTCCCCCTGCAGTCACTGCCCCCTGCCAAGTGTAGTGACCTTCCTGACTTTCATCACCATTCTTTGGTTTTGCTCATTTATAAACTTTGTATGAATAAATATAAATTTATTTATATAGATTTATGGAAATACAATAAATGTATACAAATAAAATCACAGTGCATTATCTTGTGTTTGGCTTGTTTTGCCCAGTATTATATTTGTGTGCTTCATCCAGATTTTTGTCTGTAGTTGTAAACATCCCCTTCTCATTATGGCACTGTATACTTTTGTGTAAATGTACTCCAATTTATTTACCCATTTTTACCATAAATGGGCATTTGGGAGTTTCTAGTTCCTTCAACAATTTTTTTTTAAGATTTTATTTATTTATTTGACAGTGAGAGAGGGAACACAAGCAGGGGGAGTGGGAGACGGAGAAGCAGGCTTCCCGCCGAGCAGGGAGCCCGATGTGGGGCTTGATCCCAGGACCCTAGGATCGGGACCTGAGCTGAAGGCAGACGCCTAACGACTGAGCCACCCAGGTGCAACTGCTTCAACAATTTTAAAGGCAATATGCTGATCTAACATCTGCCAAAGCTATGGTGAAAATTTAGGAGAAGCAGTGTGCTCTTCACTGCCCTTCCAACCGGGTCCACCAAGCCCCATGCTTCTTCCGCTTGTTGGCAGAGCCTGGACGTATCCTGAGTCAGGTTTAGGCTCAAGGGTGAGCAGGAGATCAGAAGGGAGGTGTGTGGGCCAGGGGCAGAGATAGATGTGTTGATGTGTTGTGATCTTGTATGACTCAGCACAGGGCAGCCTGGGCAAAATTGAGATGTAGTTGTTGATTACCACACAAACCCAACTATTGCTCAGGGTGGCACGTAACTTGGATAAAGATGTTCACCGTCCTTGTGGGTGGCCATGTGATCCATAAGATGTAAGCTGAAACCTAGTGGCTGCGTTTCCTTGGGAAGTTTCTGTTTTGTCAATAAAAGTGTGGGCATTGTGCTTGGACTTTACTCTCTTCCCACCTGGAATGGGGGTGCCTGGAAGTGGACCAGTCACACTGCACTATAAAGATAAAAGCCACAGGATAAAGATGGGGCTGCAAGAAGCAAAAATAAGCCCACACTCTTGGTGACTTGCTGAAGTCCCTGCTCCAGGCACACACTCCCAACATCTGGGCATAAAAAAGAGAGAACAAAACCTCCAACATCTGGGCTACTGTAGTTGGTTTTAGGTATGCTGATAGGGAGAAATGAAGTTTCTAGGAACAAAAACTGAGCTAAGACATTGTGCAGATTTTACTGGGCAGGTTCAGCTTTCTCTTCGGCATCTCTTCCTGGATGAGGATATGCTTTTTCAGTATGAAGGCTGGCTCCAGACCAGGAGGAAACAGATGTTGGCAAATGGTTCCTGTTAAGGGTGGAGAGGACCAGTGTATTTCCTGCATGGTGATGTAAGTGGTGAGGAGAACAGGCTGGTGGTGATGCAAGAAATAAGCTTCTTGCCTTACCAGATATTAAGACAGGCTGCAACACAAAATAATGTATTTTTTTAAAGTGTAGTATTAGCGCAAGAACAGATGAATGGCTCAGTGAGACAGAAGAGAGAGTTCAGAACTCAATATAATATTATATAATATATGGGGGCACCTGGGTGGCTCAGTCGTTAAGCGTCTGCCTTCGGCTCAGGTCATGATCCCACGGTCTTGGGATCGAGCCCCGCATCGGGCTCCCTGCTCCGCAGGAGGCCTGCTTCTCCCTCTTCCACTCCCCCTGCTTGTGTTCCCTCTCTTACTATGTCTCTCTCTGTCAAATAAATAAAATCTTTCAAAAAAAATTTTTTTTAAATTATATAATATATGGGGAATTATAAAATATGGTAAAATAGCAACCCAAATTAATGGGAGGAAGATGGTACACTTAGTAAATGGTGTCAGGAAAACTGGCTCCCTGTGTAGAGAAAAATATACCTAGATTTCTGTCTAACACCACACACAAAGGTGGACTCCAGATGTGAAAGATACACTTATAAAGTAAACAGAAGAAAATCAGAGATTATCTTCAAATCTCTGTGACAGAGAACAACTTCTTAAGACTTCAAAAGCACAGATCATAGAACAGAACATTCATTAGCTTGATTATGTCAAAATTAAAAGGAGAGTAAAATGGATCATTAAGACATTTATCAGAATGGGAGGAGGGACTAATACCTATAATATGCAAGAAGATTTTGTAAATTAATAAGAAAAAGGATGGGAGCCCTTACACGAAAATGGGTAAAGGGTATGAACAGGCAATTTGCAGTAGCAGAATCCAAAAACTGACATGCATATGAGGGGATGTTCAAACTCATTCATTGTCCGAGAAATGTAAATGTCAACAACAATGAGATACCACTTTACACGAATTAAGCTGGAGAAAATGAGAAGGATGGGAAATGTCTAGTGTTGTGAGGGATGTACCAACATCCCTGAATGTTCATGTGCTCCTGGGGTTAGTGTGGGACCTCCAGTTCTGAGGAAGGATCTGGCACTATTTCATTAAATTAAATATATATACACTCTATGACTCAGCAATTTCTCTACTGACTATACATCCCAAAGAAATTCTTCCACATGCACAAGGGGACATGTACAAGGATGTGCCTTGTTGTGTTCTTTGTGGTGGCTGGGAGTTGGCAGCCACCATGTGTCCATCCCTAGGGGGATTGTTGACTAAATGTGTGGACACCCATCATGGAGTTCGATGCAATGGGGCTGTGCGAACATGGCAACGTGGTTGGGTCTTCAAAACAGTGGCGTTTGAAACGTGAATTAGAATAGAATGAGATATCTTGCCATTTGCAACGACGTGGATGGAACTGGAGGGTATTATGTTGAGTGAAATAAGTCAAACAGAGAAAGACATGTATCATATGACCTCACAGATATGAGGAATTCTTAATTGCAGGAAACAAACTGAGGGTTGCTGGAGTGGGGGGTGGGGTGGGAGGGATGGGGTGACTGGGCGATAGACACTGGGGAGGGTATGTGCTCTGGTAAGTGCTGTGAATTGTGCAAGACTGTTGAATCTCAGATCTGTACCTCTGAAACAAATAATGCAATATATGTTAAGAAAAAAAAAAGAAGAAGAAGAAGGTAGCAGGAGGGGAAGAATGAAGCGGGGGAAATCGGAGGGGTAGACGAACCATGAGAGACGATGGACTCTGAAAAACAAACAGGGTTCTAGAGGGGAGGGGGGTGGGAGGATGGGTTAGCCTGGTGGTGGATATTGAGGAGGGCACATTCTGCATGGAGCACTGGGTGTTATGCACAAACAATGAATCATGGAACACTTCATCTAAAACTAATGATGTAATGTATGGGGATTAACATAAGAATAAAAAAAAAGAATAGAATGAGATATATAATCCAACCCCAATTACATAAATTAAAATTACAGGCCACAAGAACCACACTATGCATTTTGTAAGACTGAGGGAGGGTGGGAAAAGGGAAGAGAAGGAAGAAAGAAAGGAAGGGAGGGACACAGGGAGGAAGGGAAGGGGGAGGGAGAAAAGAAGGATTCTGTACAAATCGGTGATGATAATGATGCATTTGACATTGAACCTCTGCACCTAAGGTCTAAAGGGAGTAAAAAATAAGCTTGTTAAATTGCCAAGCCACACTTTGCATTGACAGTGTCTAGAGGCTGAGCCCCTCTGTGGGGCTAGGAAAGCTGTGTGCATTTTGTGTGTCCCCGCTCACTGTGGCCACCTTATGATACTATTCTATATCCCTGAATTGTTAAGTCAGACGCTTAATCTAACTCAACTGTGACTGATTCTTGCTTGATTCCACACTCCCCTGCAATGCACAGAATTGGCTCAGGACCTCAGAGAGGCTGTGACGTGGGTCCAAAACTGTCATCAGGTGTGGCTTGGAAAGTTGGTGTGTCCTCCACCCGGTGCCCTTGCTCTTGGGGTGGTTGATCCTGGCTAAAAACCGAGGTCAGGGAGTGGCTCCAATTTTGTCAGTGGGAGGATCTTCCCCATGCATTCCACACACCAGATAAGCATCTAATTGTTGGCTACAGAGAGGCTGGCTGTGGGTTACCTTTTATTAGTAATCATAATGATGATGATGATGACAATGCAACCATTTATTGAGTGCCTGACACCTCGCTGCATTCATTGCATGCCTCGTCTCTCCCAGTTATGACAGCAGCCTCAAGAGGGAGGCCCTCAACAAATCAGGAGGCTGAGGGGCAGTCAGGTTGGGTGAATTTGGCTCAATTTCTGCAGCTGGTACATGTGGGAGCCGGGATATGAATCAAAGGAGTAGGAGGCCTGAGCCTATGCCCAAAACTACACTGTGCTCCAGCCAACAGAAGCAAACATAGGGGCGCTGGGCCAAAGCCAGGGAGCCCTGATTGTGGCAGTGGTGAGAGAGGGAGGGGCTGAGGAGAGGGAAGAAAGGAGTGTGTCGGGAAGGGGAGGAGGAGAGACTGAGCTTTATAAAAAGAGAGCAAAAGAGATTTAAAGACAAGTTCAGATGTAAAGAGACTCAGAAACAGAGGGAGCTTTGGGGAGCTTTCTAGAAAGAGGGAGAGTGAAAGAGAACCATAAAGAAAGGTTCTGAAGGAGGACCTAAGGGAGATGGAGAGAGGGACTCAGTAAGATAGATAGGAAGACAGGGACAGACAGACAGACAGACAGACAGAGAGCAAGGAAGGAAGGATTCCTGCCCTGGGAGTTTTAAGGGGAGAGTTGGGAAATCCCAGGTTCCCTAATGACCCTCAATCTCACTCTCCCCCAACTTCCAGATGCCTAAGTGCCCCCACCCCACCCCTAGGTTTTGCAGCTAGACCTCCAGAGCCCCCAGCTCCCTTCCCTCAGGCCCTGGTCTGAGGTCCCCCCAACCCACCCCCACCCCAGAGAATGTCCCTCCTATACTAAAGAACAGACAGGCTGGGTTCAAATCTGTGTCTATTTCCAATTCTGAGCATTAAAGGAGAGAATGCACATAAAGGCAAGGGCACAGAGCCTGGCACAGAATGGGCGTGTAAAAATAATAGTTTCTGTGATTATTATGACCATTATTACTATTGTCCTGGAGTTCCTTGAGCCGCCCACAGAGGTGCAAAAAGAGCCATTGTGCCACATCAGCATCTCCTGGGAGCTTGTTAGAAAGTGTAAATTCTTGCCCTCACCCCACCCCTAGACCAACTGAATCAGGAGTTGCATCTTAACAAGATCCACTGGTGATTCATGCGCACTTTTGAGTTTGAGATGCGCTCCTAGGCACACAGGAAGAAGGAACTTTAAACCCGAGGTGTGAGAATCCACCACTTGCTCTAGGGCGCCACCTTGAGGCCTGTTGAAGATCTGACTCTGGAAAGCCGTGGACGTGGAGTCCCACAACTCTGGGTGCAGTTCCCAGGCTGCTCAACTTTGGAACTTTGGGCAAGTTACTTGATCTCTCTGAGCCATGGATAGGTCACACTTCTTACCTGTAACACCGAGGTCACAACTGCACCTCATGCACAGTTCCTGCTGCAGAGTTGGTGCTGAAAAAAATGTTCTACTGCTTTCAGAATGCACCACCGTTTCTGAGAAGGAGCCTGGGCATAATTTAGAAGGCAGACTACTGAATCCATAGTGTTATGGGTTAAATTGTGTCCCCCAAAAAGGTATGCTGAGGTTCTAATCCTGGGACTTCAGAGTGTAACCTTATTTGGAAATAGGGTCATTGCAGATGTAATTATCTAACATGAGGTCATACTGGAGTAGGGTGGACTCTGAATACAATACGACTGGTGTCTTTATAAGAAGAGGGAAGACAAGGTGAAGACATACACACAGGGCATAAGGTCATGTGAAGACAGAGGCAGAGATTGGGGTGATGCAGCTGCAAGCCAAGGGATGCCAAGGATTGACAGTCACCGTCAGATGCTAGAAGAGGCAAGGGAAGATTCTACCCAGAGTCCCAGAGGGAGCACGGTTCTGCTGGCACCTTGATCTTGGACTTCTGGCCTCCAGAACTGTGAGAGAATACATTTCTGTTGTTTTAAGCCCCACAGTCTGTGCAACATTATTACAGGTTGTTAAAGGTTGATCTTCTGTGTAAGTCAGATAAAAGGTATCAGAATATCTCAAGAACCCTTTCCCTGAGAGGGAGAAATTAAACACAGATCTACTTTATAACCGAAGATACACAAACGGCCAACAAGTACATGAAAAGATGCTCAACTTCTTTGGTCACAAGAGAAATGCAACTTAAAACTGCAATGAGACACTTGTACACACCAATCAGATTGGATAAAACAATTTTTTAAATCCCTCCAAACTCCTAAGTGTAGCAGATGAGATGTAGAGCAACCCGAACTCCCACACATTGTTGCTGTCAGTGTAAAATGGTACAACCACTCTGGAGAAAGATTGGGTGGCTTCTTACAACACATGATCTACTCTGTGCCTAGCAGTCTCCCTGGTAGGTATTCCTCTAGGAGAAAAGAAAGCACATGTCCGCACAAAGACTTCTACACAAATGTTCACAGTAGCTTTATTTGTAATAGCCCCAAACTGTAAACAACCTAGGTGTCCATCAACAGGAGAAAGGATAAACCAACTGCGGCATACTCAAACAATGGGATATGCCTCAGCGATCACTAAGAACAAATGACTGCTATATGAGGGAACTCAAGATGAAAGGAGTCTTACACAAAAAAGTACACACTTACGTCTCCATTTATAGGATGTTCCAGAACAAGCAAAGCAACTCTATGGTGGGCAGAAATCAGAATGCTGCTTGCCTCTTGGGGTGGAGGACAGGCAGAACTGAACGTTCTGCGCTCTGTGAGGGGTTTGGTCAAAACTCACTGAAAAGTACCACTTACATTTTGTGCAATTCATTGTATGTGAATTTTACCTTAGAAAAGAAACATTAAGTTTGAGTTGTAGTACATGACATGTGTTTGAGAGTTTAGGATGAAGTGTACTGATGTTTGTGACCTACTATGAAATGCATCAAAAGTAGTTGAATAGATGGATGGGCAGTCAGATGGATGGATGGATGGATGGATGGATGGATGGATGGATGGATGGATCAACAGACATGTGATAAAGCAAGTATAGCAAATTGTGAATGGTGGAATGTAGGTATCAGGTATATGGGTATGCTGCAAATCTCTTCTGACTTTGCTATGTGTTTGAAAATGTTCATAATTGAAGTGTTGAGGGGAAATCAGACATGTGTCTAGTTGAATTGCAGTAACTGATTTCTTCTCCATCTTAATTGCCACCACCTTAGCCGGAGCTGCTCTCCTTTCTCCCCTGGACATTCATTTATTCATTCAACAAACACTTACTGAGCACCTACTATGTTCCAAGCACTGTTCTAGGTTTCCAGATCATAGCGCTGAATAAGCTGGAGAAAGTCTGTTTTTGTGTAGCTTTTTTTTTTTTTTTTTTCTAGAGGAGGAGAAAGACCATGACTAAGTACGTAATATTGGGAACATTAAATACTATGAAGGTGAATAAAGCAAGCTGGGTAAGAAGATAGAGGGTGCTGGCGGTGGGGGTGGGGGTGTTATTCCCCACTGGCTGGTCAGGAGAGGCTTCTCTAGGAGGTAACTGAGATCGCAGATGAGGCAGCAAGGGAGGGAGTCTTGGGGTTGTCAGGGGATGCTCCAGGATGTGTGGGTGACACACTGGACTATTGCAAACACTCTCTCCGCTTCCCCGCGCTGGTCTCTGCATTATTTGCCCTGCTCTACCCCTCATCTGTTCTCCCACAGAAAACAGAGGAGGATTAGCACTGTTTACAGGGAAGGAGGCACCTCCTATTCTGCAGGTCTGGGGCAGGGACTATCAGGCTGAGTAGGGCTTGTGGTGGAGTTTGGTGGTGGGGATGGAAGAAGCTGGATCACTCAGCTTAATAGTGAGAAGAACTCAGGGTCCCTGGGTGGATGTCTAGGAGGTAAAGGTGGAGGAGGAGAGATGTGACAAGGAAGAGGAAAGAGGAGTGAGCAGTGCAGCTACAAGGGGGATGGGAGACCTCAAGGGTCTTTCAGGAGCCAGCATGCTGAAAGTTCAAGGCTGAAGTCCTTACTTGGAAGACGACCTTTGTTGGCAAACCCCACCATCCATGAGCTTCCTACACTTGGGACTGCCTGGGCCAGCATTTTGTGTGGAAATCGAAAAGTGTGTCCCTTCAGGTGACATTGGGATTCTGAGGTGCTGTAGATGGCAGGGCTAGAACTAGTCATGGGGACCAGGGGAGGACTTGACTGAAGTCCCTTTTCTGCTTAAACACCAGTGATGGCTTCTCACTACTTTTAGGATAAAGCCCAAACTTGTCACCAGAGCCTTCAGGGGCTGGCATGGTCTGGGCTCTGTTAGTGCCCCACTTTCCAGCCTAGTGAAGCAGCACTCCTCTGCCCCATGCCCCAGATGAGGCCTGAGTTGGAGGAGTTCCTTGGGGAACTTAAAAGGAGAGTGTTTGCTTTTTTTTTTTTTTTAATAAATTGTCTATAATCACTTTTTGTTTCACTTGCAAAGGAGGAGGAGAAAGAGGAGGAGGGGGAGAAGGAGAAAGAGAAAATTTGCAAAAATGAAAAATCCTAATAAAGAACACTTCCTAGACACACACATTGATTGAGTAAATCCAGTGGGTCCATAAATCAGTGAGTTAAATTCTCTTGGATTGTAGAGCATACTCAAGATTCTCTATCAAGTATGGTTTATTATTTACTTTTAATTTAGACCAAAGGTAAAAGAGGTTGTGTTCATCATATGACACCTTTGCTGACACATTGTTATCAAGGTCTCTTTCTTGTTTTATTATATTATCTTATTTTATTATATAATTTCTTCAATCCATTTTTCCCCCATCCCTTGTTCTTATTCCCTTCCTCCTGTGGGTCAAAACTAGAGGCAAATGAGGTATTTTGCCTCAGGAGCAAAATTTAAGGAGTAGCCAAAAACCTCAGAAATCAAGAAAAACAATATTTTAAAAAGTCAAAATGAACACAAACAAGTCCACACAGGGATCTGGCTGCACAGTATGATTCACACGCCCCGCCCTAATCCCCAGTCCCGCTGGATGCTGTCTTTATTTTAAATCTTTGTACTTAGTTCACCATAGATTGTTGCATTAATTTTGAGTTTTTAAAACATTGCATTAAAATAGTATTTATTCTTGATTACTGAGGTTTTTGATGCATGCTTATGTTTATGCCCAAGACCCTCTTTCCCCCCAACTCCTGCTCTTATGAGCTTTCCCGCAGGTAACCATCCTCTTATGTTTCATTCATATCTTTGTGTCTTTCATGTTTCTTATTGCCATGAGTGTGCCAAACTACTGAATCTGAGGGCACAGATCTTCATGAGATTCCCCTTGTTTCAGACACCAGCTGCAGTTTGGGGGGGTCCACAGGGTCACCCCCACTTGAGCCCAGCTAGCTACAAACTTGGAGTCCCCACAGACTCCCTCCGGCTTAACAAATCACAGGAAGGGCTATGATTACAGTTCTATTATGAAGAATACAAATCAGGCCAAATGAAAAGATGCATAAAGTGAGGTCTAGGAAGGTCCCAAACATCTCTGTGTCCTCAGGATTTGTCACCCTCCCAGCACATCAGTGTGTGTGTGTGTGTGTGTGTGTGTGTGTGTGTGTGTGTGTTGATAACCAGTAAGCTCATCAGAGCTTTGAAGTCCAGAGTTTTTATTGGGGTTTCATTACAGATGCGTGGTTGATCGAATCATGGACCATGTGATTGAACTCAGTCCAGTCTTCTTTCCTCCCTAGGCTGATATCAAGTGACCCAAAGCCCCAACCTTCTAATCACATGGTCGGTCTTTCAAGTGTGACCCTGGGGCCCTGCCATATAAAAAAGACACTTCTATCACTCCAAAGGTTTAGAGCTTATTTCCCAAGAACAGGGGACTGAAACCAGCCAAATTCTATTTATTACACATTTACAAAATGTGTAAGGATTTTTGGGTTGTGCATATGCTTTTTTTTTTTTTTTTAAGATTTTATTTTTAAGAAATGTCTACACCCAATGTGGGGCTTGAACTCACAACCCTCAAGATCAGGAGCACACACTCCATCGACTAAGCCAGCCCGGTGTCTCTTGTGCATATGTTTGTTGTTTTTTATAAGATTTTATTTATTTATTTGACAGAGAGAGAGAGACAGAGCACAAGATAGGGAGTGGGAGAGGGAGAAGGAGGCTCCCCACTGAGCAGGGAGTCGATGTGGGGTTTGGGGCTCCATCCCAGAACCCCAGGATCATGACCTGAGCCAAAGGCAGATGCTTAACCAACTGAGCCACCCAGACACGCTTTTTGTGCATATGTTTTTAATGCATGTAAATGATATTGGTTATATGCCCCAAATCACACTTTAATTTTTTTTTCACTCAAGACTGTGCTCTTAAGATCCATCCATGATTGGGGTGCCTGGGTGGCTCAGTCACTAAGCATCTGCCTTCAGCTCAGGTCATGATCCCAGGGTCTGGGATCGAGCCCCGCGTCGGGCTCCCTGCTCGGCGGGGAGCCTGCTTCTGCCTCTCCCACTCCCCCTGCTGTGTTGCCTCTCTCACTGTGTCAAATAAATAAATAAAACCTTAAAAAAAAAAGATCCATCCATGGTTGATATATATACACCTAATCTGCTGTTTTTAACTAGTGCATTGTTCCCCACAGGCGGGGCGGGGCGGGGGGGAGCACCCACCACACCCTATCATCCACTACCCCGGGGATGGATACCGAGGTTGCCTCCAGCTCCTCACTTCCATGAACAGGGCTTTGTAAGTGTCCCCTTAGAATCTGTGTGACAATTTCTTTGGGATCTGTGGAGATTCAAAATATATCCACAACTTCTCAACACTCTTCTCTCCAAAAGTTGGAACTGAATTCCCTTCTCTTTGAGTATAGGTTGGACTTACTCACTTCTCATGAACAGAATGTGGCAGAAGTGACAGTGTATGTTAGTAGGTCATAAAAGGCGCTGCCTCTCTCCCTCCTCCCTCTCTTTCCCTACTGCCCTCCCTCCCTCTCTCTCTCTCACCCTCTCTCCCTCCTTCCTGCCTCCTTCCCTCTCTCTCACCCTCTCTTCCTCCTTCCTTCCTCCTTCCCTCTCTCTCTCACCCTCTCTTTCCCTCCTGCCCTCCCTCCCTCTCTCTCTCTCACCCTCTCTCTCCCTCCCTCTCAGCTCACTTGCTCTGGGGGAAGCTAACCGCCCATGTCCTGAGGACACTCCACAGCCCACATGGTGAAGTTCACAAGGTGAAGAACTGAGGCCTCCAGCCAACAGTCACTGGAGTGACCCCCCCAGGAAGGAGACCGTCCAGCCCCAGTGGAACCTGCAGGTGACCGCAGCCCTGGTTGACATCTTGACTATAATCTAGTGAGACACCCTGAGCTAGAACCACCCAGGTAGCTGCTCTTAGATTCCTGATCCTCAGAAACTGTGTAAGATTTTTTTTTAAGCTTATTGTATTAAACTGATACATTTGGGGCGAATTGCTACCTAGCAACTGGTGACTAATACAGCATCTAAACCAAGGAGTGGATGTGCTGGGTAATAGCGTGGGCATACGGT
Organism: Neomonachus schauinslandi; assembly: GCF_002201575.2. Taxonomy (NCBI): domain Eukaryota; kingdom Metazoa; phylum Chordata; class Mammalia; order Carnivora; family Phocidae; genus Neomonachus; species Neomonachus schauinslandi. The sequence continues at coordinate 19,938 of NW_025408747.1, read as the reverse complement.
TAATCTGACCAAGAAGAGCCTTGAGTGGCTTTGTCCTCCACATTCCATGAGCAGAACCAAGGACCCCTGGAGTTCAGGTTACTGCTGCTTCTTAACATGACCCAGCTTCCCCTGCAATCTAATCGGTGTAAAATAATACCCTGCATATTAAACTTGCATTTCTCGAATTGTTGAGGACCTTGAGCCCCTCTTCACTTGCTTGCTACCCGAAAACATGGCTCTTAACTTTCAGAAAACACGAAATATTCTAAAACAGTCACTCTAACAGCTCTAATTTATCTAGAACAAACACGTTGACACAGTTTGCATAGCGTCATCTTCATTAATGGTTCCTATTTTGTAGATGATCGTAAGAAACCTATGGTCACCAGGGAGCTTCCAGCAAATAAACCATCCAGGAGTTAATTCTGTGACGACAAGCTATTGCATATGAATACACTCAGCTTAACCAGGAACTTGTGACACCAGGCAAAATTGTTGTGCTGTGTTGTTGCTGCTGTTTTTCTTCAAACCTTCATAGCTGATTGGAATATATATATTTTAAATTTTTTTTAATTAAGTAAACTCTGCCCCCAACGTGGGGCTCAAACTCATGACCCCGAGATCAAGTGTGGCATGCTCCACCAACGGAGCCAGCCAGGCGCTCCAGACTGTATTTTTTAACTGTTTACTTCATCTTTTCCATAAAGGAGAACGCCCACACCAGTGCTGTGTTCTTTTTTTTTAAGATTTTATTTATTTATTTATTTATTTATTTATTTATTTATTTATTTATTTAAGACTTTATTTATTTGACAGAGAGAGACACAGCAAGAGAGGGAACACAAGCAGGGGGAGTGGGAGAGGGAGAAGCAGGCTTCCCACGGAGCAGGGAGCCCAATGCGGGGCTCGATCCCAGGACTCTGGGATCATGACCTGAGCCGAAGGCAGATGCTCAACGACTGAGCCACCCGGGCGCCCCAGCAGTGCTGTGAAGTTCTCAAAGGCACTTGTGCACCTTTTTTCTCCTACATGTTCTCATTACGTGCCATTGTGCACATAAGCACATGGCTTTAGGTTTTCTTTCCTTGCTGCTTAGGCTGGATTTGACCATTTGGAGCTTATCATGTTCCATTCTGTTGGGAGCAAAGGGATAGAGAACATTCAATGCAGGTGCCATCCCAGAGACCTCTGGAAATGGTACAGAAGGAAGAGGCGTGTTCCCTCTGATCTTGGGTCTGGGAGCTGTGCATCTCCATGTGTGGGGGTTATGTGAGTGCCAGAGACTGGCCAGTTACTTTGAGGAACACTGAGGTGCACGAATGAAGGAAATGAAACCGCCCTGTGGTCTCACCAGCCAGAGAAAACCATTGTCGACATTTTCCTCCGTGAGGCAAGATAGCAGAATGGTAAGCGTACAACCTTGCGGGAGCCAAAGCGCCTGATCCCAACCGTAGCTCGGCTATGTAATGGATGTGTGTGAAATGGCAAGAAAAAGAGTACAACCTCAAGGGGTTGTTTCAAGGATAATTGAACATAATACCCAACAAAGCTTTGTGTTTGGGCTTGGGTTTCAAGAAAAAAATTGTGAGGAAATCACTCCACCAAACACTCCTCCGGGGCAATAGGCAAAGAAGAGTGAAATTGTTCATCTCCACAATTAGGAGTCTGTGGTGAGTTTTAATAGCTTTTTAAAACAATGCACCTTAAGAAATAAGCCAGGGAACTTCAGGGCTGTATCATTTACCTCCGCTGATAACAATTACGAGAGTCATTACTAATTTTCACACTTAGTCATTGTTTTATAACTTATGCAGTTGACTAAATGGTGTGTCGCAAACTTTGTAACCAACTCAAGCATTAGGGGAGTCTTCTTTAACATTTTATTTTTAATTGTGGTAAAAAACACAGACCATGAAATTTACGATCTTATCCATTTTTCCCCATCTTATCCATTTTTAACAGTACAGTTCAGCAGTGTCAAGTCCATTCATGTTTTTGCTCATTCACATTGTCTCCAGAGCTTTCTCATCTTGCAAAACTGAAACTCTGTATCCATTACACATTTTAACTCCCCATTCCCCCTCTCCTTGCCCGCCCCCCCAGAAGCCAATGTTCTATTTTATCTGTTTGAATTTAACTATTTTAGATATCTCCTATTAATACTTGTCTTTTTGTGACCGGCTTATCTCACTTCACATAATGCCCTTAAGGTTCATCCATATGTAGCATGTGATAGGATATCCTTTTTAAAGGCTGAATAATATTCCATTTTTTGGATACATGACATTTTGTTTATCCATTCATTCATCAATGGGTTGTTTTCACCTTCTGGCTGTCATCCATAATGCTTCTATGAGCAGGAATGTGCAAATATCTTTTCCAGACCCTGCTCTCAATTCTTTTGAATATATACCCATAAGTGGGATTAGGGGGGTCTTCGATTATATAAAAAGGAAAAGAAGGTATAAAGTTTCATCAGCTGGGACGCCTGGGTGGTTCATTCAGTTAAGCATCTGCCTTCGGCTCGGGTCATGATCCCAGGGTCCTGGGGTGGAGCCCCGCATCGGGCTCCCTGCTCAGCGGGAAGCCTGCTTCTCCCTCTGCCTGCCACTCCCCCTGCTTGTGCTTGCTTTCTCTCTGACAAATAAAAAATAAATAAAATCTTTTTAAAAAATCAAGCTTCGTTAGTACCAAGTGTGTGTGTGGGTGTTTTGTTGTGTTTTGTTTTGTTTCTATGAGCGTCCCTCGAGTCAGGCTGCCTGGGTTCAAATCTCAGCTCTACCACTTACCTGCTATGTGCCTTTAGACAAGTCACTTCACTTCTCTGCCCTCAGTTTTTCCATCTGCAAAGAAGAATATTAACAGAACCTACAACCTTCAGGCTTTTGTGAAGGTCAGTGATTAGATATACACAAAGTATTTTTTTAAATGCTTATAAAAGGAACAAACAATTGATACATGTAACAACCTGGATGGATCTCCGGGGCATTACCATGAGTGGGGAAAACCCCAATTTCAGAGTGGTACACACCGTATGATCCCATTTATATAACATTCTCAAAGTCGCAGAATTCTAGTGACAGAGAACAGACCAGTGGTTGTCAGGGCTTGAGGGTAGGGGGAAGCGTGTGGTCCCTAAGGGATAGCACGAGACCCTTTTCTTCCTGGTGATGCAACAGTTGTGTATCCTGATGATGGTGATGGGAGAGTCAGAGAGAGAGATGTTAGAAATGATGAAATTCGAGTAAGATCTGTGCCCCACTTACTATTGTAGCAAAGTCAGCTTTCTGGTTTTGACAAAGTACTATGGTTATGAGAGATGTGATTGAGGGAAACTGGCTGAGGGCTACTTGAGAATTCTCTGTACTTCTTTGTGGCTCCTTGCGACTCTTGAACTACTTCAAAATAAAACGTTATACTAAAAACTGCGTCTGGCCCACTGGAAGTGCTCAATGAGCTTTAGTCATCATGGTCGTAGATCTCCCTATATGCAGCTTTCATCTGGGTCTTATTTGCCCTCTTTTCAGTTTCTTTTCTGGTCAACTCTAAGCTGGCCAAAATGAATAACAAGGTCCCTGGGGGAGGGGAAAAAAAATGCCTCCCACTAAATTCTCCCAGACTGAAAGACTTCCCAACAGAAAGCTTTATAGCCACAGATATAATTATGATTCATCTGTAAGTTTCACACCAGTCATTGTTTTATAACTTATGTAATTATCTAAACAGTATTTCACAAACCTTGAAACTACCCAGGCATTGCAGGTCTTCCGTGCTTATAACAGGAAAAAGAATTAACCAAGTGTTCCGAACACCAGGAGACGCCTTAGTTTGCTGGGATCCCAGCCCGGTGGCTAAAGACAAAAGAGAAATAAGAACACAACTTTGCACTTACCTATTTATGCGCAACGAAACCTTTGAAAATGACCCAAGTAACGTATTCTAGCTGAAGAAGGGGGAGGACAGGACAGAAGGGGGATATGGTCATGATTTATCACTCTATACTCTTAAATAAACATACTTTATTTTTGTACCATGTAGAAATAGTACCTATTCAAAAAATTAAGTAGAAATGATGTTTTACACACACACACACACACACATACATGCACAGATTCTCATGCAAGTCTCTCTGGGTTCAAACCTGGCTATTTCTTTTTCTTTTTCTTTTTAGAGAGAGAGGGAGGGGAGAGGCAGAGGGAGAGCGAGAATCCTAAGTAGGCTCCACGCCCAGCATGGAGCCAGATGGGGCGGGGGGGGGGGGGACAGAGGGAAGGGGCTCAATCTCATGACCCTGAGATCATGACTTGAGCCAAAATCAAGAGTCTGATGCGTAGCCAACTGAGCCACCCAGGCTCCCTGATTTCTCCAACTTATTAAATCATTACATTGGTAGCAATAGTTGGAGGTTACGGTGGCTGAGCTCTGAGGCAGAAATACTCAGTCTCTTGCCCAGGGTCTCTCAGGAGTGGGTCTGACCCCAGAGGCCACACTCTTAGCCCTTCCCTTTAGAACCTGAGAGACCCAAGATCAGGATCAGGACCTGAGCCCACCAGGGGCAAAGCTCAGGTGGCCTCCTCTTCCTGCCACCACCTGGGATACACCTGCCCGTCTGTCCCCTGTCTAGCTCCAGAACTGGGTGCTGGGGCCCACAGTGACCCACCCCAGGGAACCTGGGGCCCCTTCTTTGTCCCTTACCCCCACAACCTCTCTCTCCCTGTGTGTGTCTCCAGCTCCACAGGAGGCAGTGTAGCCTAGTGGTTAGGAACACACAGTGGGGACGGCGTGGGGCTGAGGGTTCAGATCCCAGCTCTACCACTTACCAGCTTAGTCGCCCACAAACAGCTCTTAGCTTCTCTGTGCTTCATTTTATCATCTGTACAGTAGGGACGGTAACGGCTTCTATTTCAGAGGATGTTGAGGAGATTACGCCAGTTAACATTGTGAGGAGCCTAGAATAGTACAAAGTAAGAACTGTCTGTATAGGGCGCCTGGGTGGCTCAGTTGGTTAAGCGACTGCCTTCGGCTCAGGTCATGATCCTGGAGTCCCGGATCGAGTCCCACATCGGGCTCCCTGCTGAGCAGGGAGTCTGCTTCTCCCTCTGACCCTCTTCCCTCTCGTGCTCTCTCTCTCATTCTCTCTCTCTCTCAAATAAATAAATAAAATCTAAAAAAAAAAAAGAACTGTCTGTATAATCTAGAAGTAGGTTTATATGGAGGTGCTCTGTGACCCTGATGTCAGTGTATGACCATTACTGTGTTTAGTGGCTCGATTTCTCTGATCTCTTTATGTCTGAGTCTTTCTGTATCCATGTGTCCTCTTTTTTTCTCCGCTGGGGTCACGAACTCTGCTGCCTCCTAGGGCCAGGCAGGTAATGTAAATGCGGGAAGCCTTTGGGTGTGGGCCAGGGAACCTGCAGACTGCCCCCAGGGCGGTGGCCACTCAGAGCCTACTGCTGATGGAAAATGTCCCTGGAAATGCAGACTCGATGTTGACTTTTCAACAGAAGCTTGAAATCTGATCCATCGATGCTGGTGGCTAATTAAAAAAAAAAAAATGCCCAGGGATGCCTGAGTGGCTCAGACGGTTAAGTGTCTGCCTTCAGCTCAGGTCATGATCCTGGGGTCCTGGGATTGAGCCCCGCATTGCATTGGGCTCCCTGCTCAGTGGGGAGTCTGCTTGTCCCTCTCCCTCTGCCCCTCACTCCCCTGCTCCAGCTCTCTCTCTCTCACTCTGTTCTCTTCCTCAAATAAATAAATGAAATATTTTTTTTTAAATGCCCAGAATTGAGAGCCCAGAATAAACTCACACATATGTGGTCAACTGATCTTAGACAAGGGTGCCAAGAATACACAATGGGGAAAGGACAGCCTTTCCGACAAATGGTGTGAGGAGAATTGGATATCCACATGCAAAGGAATGAAATTGGATCGCTATCTTACACACTACACAAAAATCAACTCAAAATGGATTAAAGAGGGGCACCTGGGTGGCTCAGTCAGTGAAGCATCTGCCTTTGGCTCAGTCATGATCTCAGGAAGCTGGAATCAAGTCCTGGGTTGGGCTCCCTGCTCAGCGGGGAGTCTGCTTCTCCCTATCCCTCTGATCTTGTCCCTGCTTGTTCTCTCTCTCTCTCTGTCTCAAATAAATAAAATCTTAAAAAAAAAAAATGGATTAAAGGTTTAAACAGAAGACCTGAACCTGTCCAACTCCTGGAAGAAAATAGAGGGGAAGGGCGCCTGGGTGGCTCAGTTGGTTAAGCGACTGCCTTCGGCTCAGGTCATGATCCTGGAGTCCCGGGATCGAGTCCCGCATCAGGCTCCCTGCTCAGCAGGGAGTCTGCTTCTCCCTCTGACCCTCCCCCGTCTCATGTGCTCTCTCTCATTCTCTCTCTCTCAAATAAATAAATAAAATCTTTAAAAAAAAAGAGAGAGAAAATAGAGGGGAAGAATCTTCATGACAGGGGCGCCTGAGTGGCTCAGTTGGTTAAGCGACTGCCTTCGGCTCAGGTCATGATCCTGGAGTCCCGGGATCGAGTCCCGCATCGGGCTCCCTGCTCGGCGGGGGGTCTGCTTCTCCCTCTGACCCTCCTCCCTCTCATGCTCTCTGTCTCTCATTCTCTCTCTCTCAAATAAATAAATAAAATCTTTAAAAAAATAATAATAAAAAAAAAAGAATCTTCATGACATTGATCTTGGCAATGATTTCTTGAATATGACACCAAAGAACAGGCAAACAAACAAAAAATAGACAAAAAATAGGCAGGTGGAATCACATCAAACTAAAACTTTTCTGCCCAGCAAAGGGAACCATCTCCAGTGACAGGTGACCTACGGAGTTTGAGCAAACACTGGTAGACCATACAATTGATAAGGGGTTAATATCCAAACTATATGAGGACCTTCAGTTCCTCAATAGCAAAAACCAACAAAAAGCAACAAAACAAAACAAAAACACAAATAACCTGATTTACAAATGGGCAAAGGACTAGAATAGACATTTCTCCAAAGAAGACATTGAAATGACCACCAGGTATATGAAACAATGATCAATGTCACTAATCATCGGGGAAACGGAGATCAAAACCACAGGGAGATATATCACCTGACACCCGTTAGGATGGCGATTATGAAAACAAAGACAAAAACAGAGATGAGAAGGGTTGGTGAGGATGTGGGGATATTGGAACGCTTGTTCACTGCTGGTGGGAACATAAATGGTGCAACTGCGATGGGAAACAGTGTGGCGGTTTCTCAAAAAATTAAAAGTAGAGCTACTGTATGATCAGCTATCTCACTTCTGGTTATTTATTCAAAGGAATTGAAATCAGAGTCCCTAGAGACATTTATTTGTGTGTGAAAACAACCCAAGTGTCCATCAACAGATGAATAGATAAAGAAAATATAGTATATTCACACAATAGAATATTATTCAGCTTTAAAAAAGGAAATCCTGACGTGTGACAACATGGATGAACCTGAGGGGCATTGTGTTAACTGAAATAAGCCAGTCCCAGAAATACTGCATGATTACACTTATATGGGATATCTAACCACCAACACACACTTTTTTGTTTAAGAGTGGATTTCATATGTTCCTAATAAGGAACAAACTGGCAGCTGAATTTGCTAAGCTAGGGTGGTGAAGTCAAGATTCGGTTTTGGTTGTTTTTTTTTTAAGATTTTATTTATTCATTTGACAGAGATAGATACAGTGAGAGAGAGAACACAAGCAGGGGGAGTGGGAGAGAGAGAAGCAGGCTTCCTGCAGAGCAGGGAGCCCGAGGTGGGGCTTGATCCCAGGACCCTGGGATCATGACCTGAGCCGAAGGCAGACGCTTAACGACTGAGCCACCCAGGCGCCCCAAGATTTGGTTTTTGATTGAGTTCTATGTACTATATTTTCTCACTTCGTGAGTTCCTGATGGCCAAGGTGAATACCATAAGAACCCTCCAAGATGTTGCTGAATTTTTTTTTAAAGATTTTATCTCTCTCTCTCAAATAAATAAATAAAATCTTTAAAATTTTATTTTAAGGGAGGGGCAGAGGAAGTGGGAGAAGCAGACTCTCTGCAGATCAGGGAGCCTTACTCGGATCCCAGGATGCTGGGATCAGGATCTGAGCCCAAGGCAGATGCTTAACTGACTGAGCTACCCAGCCAGGCATCCCCTGAATTTGTTTGTATCTATTTTGAACTACACAGAAACCTCCTGTCTTTGCATTAGCATCACATTTTGTGAAACACTGTTTCAGATATTTGCAAAGTAATATTAATATTAACAACAAAAGTGAACACTTATGAAGTACTTCCCATTGTGACTGGCTCGGTGTTATTTAGAAACTTCCCAATATTCTGTGAGACAAGTAATATAGTTATTCCCATTTCACAGATAAGAAACAGAGGCACAGAGAGACTTGGTAATGTGCCCACGGTCACCCGGCTAGTGAATGGCAGAGCCGGGATTTGAACCCTGACAGTCTGGGTTCCAGAGTCCGTCTCTTAATCACTGTAAAATCAGTTTGGAAATTGTTTCTGTTACTGGATATCAGTGGTTAGTAAGGGCATTACTTCTTTCCTTCTTGAGGGCATTTGTTCACTTGGTGAATATTTGCTGACTACCTACCACGTTCCAGGCATTCATTGTTCTTGGCCCTGGCGATGCAAGGGTGACCTGGGCAGGGATGTTTTGTCCTCATGGAGGAGCTGATGTTCCGGTGGAGGAGACGGACACCATGAACAAGTGAATCACTAACGTGTCATGTGATTTTTTGCGGTAGACAAAATAATGCCCCCCAGCAAAGATGTCCTGTGAATTTATGATCTTACTTGGGGACTTTGCAGATGTCATTAAAGATCTTGAGATGAGGTGATTAACCCGGATTACACAAAGGCTCTTCTTTTTTTTTTTTTTTTAAGATTTTATTTATTTATTTGACAGAGAGAGACACAGCGAGAGAGGGAACACAACCAGGGGGAGTGGGAGAGGGAAAAGCAGGCTTCCCGCTGAGCAGGGAGCCCAATGTGGGGCTCAATCCCAGGACCCTGGGATCATGACCTGAGCCGAAGGCAGACGCTTAACGACTGAGACACTCAGGCGCCCCTACAAAGGCTCTTCCAAGAGAGAGGCAAGAGCATTAGAGTTAGACAAGGCAATGTGACACTGGAAGCAGAATTGCTGGCTGTGAGCATGGAGGAAGGGACCGCTGGCCAAGGAATGCAGGTGTCTCTAGAAGCTACAAAAAGCAAGGAAGTGGCTTCTCCCCTAGAGCCTCCAGAATGAATCGGTCCAATGAGATTGTCTTTGGACTTCTGGCCTTCCGAACTATAAGAGATTAAATCTGTGTTGTTTAAAGACAGTAAATTTGTGATACTTTCTTACAGCAGCAATAGGAAATTGGTATAGATTTATATACTGATAATAAGTTTTATACTAATAATGATGGTATATATGCTGATAATAAGGGTAAAATAATGGAGCCATTCTAGACAGAGGGCTGTCAGGGAAGGATCCTCTGGGGAGGGGACATTTAAGAAACCTGAATAAAGGGGTGCCTGGGTGGCTCAGTTGGCTAAGCGTCTGCCTTCGGCTCAGGTCATGATCCCAGGGTCCTGGGCTCAAGCCCTGCATTGGGCTCCCTGCTCCGTGGGAGGCCTGCTTCTCCCTCTCCCACTCCCCCTGCTTGTGTTCCCTCTCTTGCTGTCTCTCTCTCTGTCAAATAAATAAATAAAATCTTAAAAAAAAAAAAAAGAATGAATAAGGACAGTGTAGAGAGACAGTGGGCAGAGAGCATTCTGGGTAGAAGCAGCAGCAAGTGCAAAGATCCTGAGGTGGGAACATGTTTTATATACCTAAGAAGCAGCAAGGAGGCAGGTACGGCTGCAGTGGGCAGAGGGCAGAGGGAGGAAGATGAAGTCAAAGCAGGAACAAAAAGGGAGAGGATCATGGGTGGGCCTTTGGGTCACAGTGAAAATTCTAGCTTCTACTCTGAGTGTGATCAAAAGTTTTTCGGACCAAGTGTGCGTGTTAAATAGTTTTCTCCTGCAGTTGAGGGCCATTGTAGATCAGCCCAGCCAAGGATCTGCTGTTTCTAGAGCTTTTTTTTTTTTAGAGAGCAGTGACACTTCTGGGGGCCAAGATAAACAGGAAAAAAAAAATGTCACTGCGCCCCCTCCCCCACCTCCACAACCAGTTTACAAAGTGCTTCGGCAGGGACACCTGGGTGGCTCAGTTGGTTAAGCATCTGCCCTCAGCTCAGGTCATCATCCCAGGATCCTGGGATCGAGTCCCGCATCAGGCTCCCTGCTTGTCGGGGGAGCCTGCTTCTCCTTCTGCCTGCTCGTTCCCCCTGCTAGTGCGCTCGCTCTCTCTCTCTCTCTCTGACAAATAAATAAGTAAATTCTTTTTTTTAAAAAGTGCTTCTAGGGGCGCCTCGGTGGCTCAGTCGTTGGGCGTCTGCCTTCGGCTTAGGTCATGATCCCAGGGTCCTGGGATCAAGTCCCGCTTCGGGCTCCCTGCTCAGCGGGAAGCCGCTTCTCCCTCTCCCACTCCCCCTGCTGTGTTCCTTCTCTCGCTTTGTCTCTCTCTGTCAAATAAATAAATAAAATTTTTTTTTAAAGATTTTATTTATTTATTTGAGACAGAGAGAATGAGAGACAGAGAGCATGAGAGGGAGGAGGGTCAGAGGGAGAAGCAGACTCCCTGCTATGCAGGGAGCCCGATGTGGGACTCGATCCCGGGACTCCAGGATCATGACCTGAGCCGAAGGCAGTCGCTTAACCAACTGAGCCACCCAGGCGCCCAATAAATAAAATTCTTTAAAAAAAAAAAAGTGCTTCTGGCAGTTTCCACTTAAGATCACTTGATACCACTTAAGCTTTGATCCCATTTGATTTGATTCCTATTTTCTCCAAATCAGCCCTATCCAATCAAAATATAATATGAGCCAAATATTGGGGTGCCTGGGTGGCTCAGTCGGTTAAGCGCGTCTGCCTTGGAGTGAGGTCATGATTTCCAGATCCTGGGATCAAGCCCCACATCAGGCTTCCTGCTCAACAGTGAGTCTGCTTCCCTCTCTCTCTCTCTCTCTCCCTCTGCCCCTCTCCACCGCTCATTCTCTCTCTCTCTCAAATAAATAAATAAAATCTTAAAAAAATATATGAGCCAGGGGCGCCTGGGTGGCTCAGTCGTTAAGCGTCTGCCTTCGGCTCAGGTCATGATCCCAGGGTCCTGGGATCGAGCCCCGCGTCGGGCTCCCTGCTCCGCGGGAAGCCTGCTTCTCCCTCTCCCATTCCCCCTGCTTGTATTCCCTCTCTCGCTGTGTCTCTCTCTGTCAAATAAATAAATAAAATCTTTAAAAAATATATATATGAGCCAAATATGTAATTTAAAATTTTCTAGTAGCCAAGTTTAAAAAAAAAAAGAGTAGGAAGCAAGTGAAATTTTAGTTTTAGTAATGTTTTTATTTTAACCCAACATGTCCAAATTATGATCATTCCAACATGTGATCAGTATAAAATTAATAATAAGATAGCTTACATTCTTTTATACCAGGTCTTCAAAGTCTAGTCAGTATTTTACCCCTACAGCAGCGTCCCTATCTAAACGCTAAATTTTCATCAGAAATAATTGCTTTCTAAGCAGCCTATAAAACTTCAACTTGAAAAAGTAGATTCACGTACCCAGATTGTTCCAAATGTACTTAAAACCTTTTCAACAACTGAATCGAGATTCAGTGTTTACATTTAAATTAGGTAAAATTGAATAAAAGTTAAAAGTCAGTTCCTCAACTACACCCGCCTTGTTTCAAGTGCTCAGTAACCACCCATGGCTGGTGGTTGTTGTATTGGATGAAGCAGATCTAAATCCGCCCGGCAGGAAATGTCTCAGTCACTTCTGGGGTTCCCTATCCTCCTCTGCAAAGTGGTGACAGATAACTCAACTTGGCTGGCGCTAGAAAAATGGCGGAAGTCCAGGCCTTTGGTGCACAGGGACGCCATCTTAATTTCTGTTGCTTTGATGTTTGCTGAGGTCCCTCTCAAACCCTGTTGCTGCAGAAGGACCAGGAGATGCACCCCCCCCCATTGGTGGTCTCCACACCCACAGCCATCCTCCCATTATACATGTGGTCAGGATACATTTTCTGTGGCTCCCCAGGCTGGAGTAAGCTAAACTCTCTCTCTCCAGTAAAACCCCCTCTCTCCATTCTCCCCCATTCCAGGCAGACCCCAGGATTGGCCAGCTCAGTGCTGGCCTCTCTCTTGCCTGGGACAGGAACAGACAAGGGAGATGTCCACATGAGGCTTTGTGGGGGTTTTCGTACTGAATCCCCCATTGCTTTTTTTTTTTTTAAAGCTTTTATTTATTTGACAGAGAAAGAGAGAGAGCACAAGTAGGGGGAGGGGCAGGCAGAGGGAGAGGGAGAAGCAGACTCTCCCCTGAGCAGACAGCCAGATGTGGGGCTCCATCCCAGGACACTGAGATCAGGACTTGAGCCAAAAGCAGACACTTATCAGACTGAGCCACCCAGGTGCCCCTCCACATTGCTCTTAATAAAGAAGAAAAACACTTCACTTCTCTTCAGGTAATATAATCTGCCCCAATGTAGATTTAGTTATTAAGTGAGACAGGGGTTGGGGTCATTTGGCAGGAGCCACATCCTCTGGGAATAGACTTAAGCAGGCAGGAGTGGGAGTGGAGAGGGTCTGGAGAGGGAGAGAGGAGCCGAGGTGGGTGACCTGCTAGGTCTGAATTATGTTTCCGAGGTGCCTCCCGGAGGGCCTGCAGGTGAACTGAGAGCCAGAGGGGACTCGTGAACGGGGTGCCACTTCTGCAGAATGGGGCCTAGGGACTGGGGTGGGGCAGGCTGGGTGGAAATTCACACTCCCTTTTGTCTGCGTTTTTAAAATGACTACCAGGATGCATGGTGATTTCTCCATCTGTGTCCCTATCTATCTGTCTCTGTCTCATTTTCGGTCTCTGGCTCTCGTCTCTGTCTCTCTCTCTGCCTTTATCTCTTCCTCCTGTTCTCTCCCCCTGTCTCTGTTCCTCTCCATCTCATCGGCTCTGTGATTTTATTTCTCTCTCTGCTCATCTCTGTCTCTTTTTGTCTCTGCCTCTGTCCACCCCCCACCCCAGCCTGAGCTCTGAGCCAGGGAGCCCCATTCCCCAGCCCACACTCCAAACCATTTCCACCTGCCAGGCCAGAAGCATCTCCATGGAGTAACTCTCCCACAGCTCTGTCCTGGACCCATCCCCAAATAAGTGGGTCACTTCCGTCTGACCTTGGGCAGGACAGGGCATAGGAGAGGCCATGAAACAGGGACAGAGACATGACGTCTACTTTCTTCTCTTTTCTTTCAGCTGCCCAGCCCTGGGCCACAGCACTGGCCCCAACCTGCCTCCTGCCACTGTCCAGACCTTAGTCACGTCTGGGTGGTTGTGAGACCTGAGCCCCCCCTGCACCCCCGCCCCTCTTCCTTGCCTCCTCTGTCCTTGTGGTCAGAGCTGCTGGTCCCAGGACCAGGGCAGGGTTGGGGGTCTGTGTGCCACCAGGAGGCTGAATGCAGGCAGATAAATGGAGACAGATCTAGAGAACCAGAGTGGCACTAAGAGACAGCAACAGACAGAGATAGGGTCAGAAAGACAGAGATGAGGCCAGAGAGAGGCAGAGAGAAGCACAGACATTCATGCTTCATCATCATGGTCATCTGTTGCCCAACCCCTCATCAGAGCCGTCCATACCTGCTCCTTAGGTGATCTCACCCAACCCCACGGCTCTAAACACCACCTCTCCCCTATGACTCCCCACTGCTTCTCAGCAGCTCTGACCTCTGCCTGCACCTCTGCCTGCCCATGCACCCAACCGCTTGGCTCCTGACGGGCATCCCCAGCTCAGCCCTTGCCCCCACATCTCCTTACACGCCTCCACAAATAGTCAGCCCAAGCCTCTGAGGCACCATTCTCGCCTCCTTTCCCCTCCCCCCGCCACTTTCCTCCCCTTGGTGAGTATGTCGGTTCTACCTCCAAAGTGAGCCCTTCGTCCGTTCATTCCTCTTCTTCCTGGACCACAGCATCGCCCACCTGGGCTGTTGCCACCTCCCACCTCCGTGTTGGTCTCCGCTCCCTTCTCATTCTCCACGCAGGATGTCTCTTAAAAGTAAATAAGATCATGTTACTCCCCCTACCCCTGTCCTTAAAATCCATTGCACTTAAATAAACCCAAACTTCTTCCCCAGCACGGAAACCCCTGCACAATCTGCCCTGTTCCTTCTCCTTGCTCTGCCTTGCACACACCGAGTTCTCCCTTTTTCCTGCAAGGCTCACATGGCATGGTGGCTGTCAGCCTAAATGTCCCCTCCTCTGACTCCCCAACCACCCCCTTGTCTGCAGAAAGCCCCCTGCCCCGGTCATTCTACCATCACCTGGGTTCTCTGCACACAGGTGACTACCAGATATTTCCTTTTAGTTTTTCTGTTTGTCTGTCTCCCCTACTGGGATGTGAGCTCCATGAGCGCTAGAATTTCCTTGTTCCTTCCTGCATCTCAAGTGCAGACAGCAGAGCTCAGAGCAAGGCAGGTGCGCAATTGCTCTTTACTGAGCAAGGGCTTCATCGTGCTCCCACTGACTGGGCACCTACTACATGCTTGGCACTGTGCCAAGGCACTTTCTCTGCCTTCTCTTTTTGGATAGATATTTTGGGAGTGAGGAACAATAGTTCCCTGATTTTACAGATGGGAAAATGGAGCCTCAGAGGGATGCAGTTCCCAAGATAGACCATGATGCAGTCTGGATTTGAACCCGGGAAGGTTTGCTGCGGAAACATAGTAGGGAGACAGAGGGAGGGAGGGAGAATGAGAGATTTAATAAGAGAGAAAATAAGAGAACATAAGAGAGAGAAAATGAAAGAAAAAGAGAGAATAAGAACACGAGGGAATGAGAGAGCGAGAACCAAGAAACAAGTGGGACCCTGAGTCCAGGTTGTCCTCACTGGCTCACTGCTCCTGGCACCTCTGGCCCCCTGACGGCAGCCTGGCACAGCTGGAAACTGGCAGCACCTGACCCCAGGAATGTGTCCCTGGGGGCAGGCCGGCCCAGCGGGGGATGCTTATAAGTCCCACAGGGGCCCCTGCAGGAAGCAGCCTGTGGGAGAGCAGCCCAGCGCAGGATCCCAGAGCCCAGAGGCAGCCAGGTGAGTGTCCCTGTGGTCTCCGCCCCGCCCACCGCCCCAAGAGCGAAGTCTCCCCACAACTCCACGCCACTGTGAATCTCAGCCTCGGGACCCTGTGCCTCCATGTCTCCTCCCCAGAGAGGTCTCTCACTCTCTCTCTCTGGTTAAGAGTGTCTCTTCCTTTCTCTCTCCGGCTCCGCTAGTTTCTCTGTTTCTCTGATGTCTCTGTCCATGACTCTGGCTCTCCCTCTGTCTCTGGTTATCTCTTGCAAGTGCTGTCTCAGTCCCCTCCGATCCGCACCGCCCTGTCTCCATGCTCCTACTCTCCCAGTTTAGAGATAGAATGACACTTCCTCCATACCTTCCTGTCCATCTAATTCTCTCTCTTTCCGCTTCTCTCTCCCTCTCCCTTTATCTCTCACTCCAAATCTCTCTAGGCTCTGTGGCTCTGGGCGAGGATCTCAGACCTACGATGTGTGTGTTGGGGGGCAGGGGTGGCATAGGACCTTGTCTGACCAATACTATCCTAGGGGGACAGGAAGAGAGGGAGACAGAGATGGAGGGAGAGATTTGAGCTCTAGGTCCCCCCAGACTCATCACCCTCTTGTGCAGGTGCTGACGGCATGACCACAGCAGGAAACCCCTGGGGCTGTTTCCTGGGGTACCTCATCCTCGGTGTCACAGGTATCTGAGTGTGTGTGTGTGTGTGTGTGTGTGTGTGTGACTGTCTGTGCCTTGGGGCACAGTGTCTGTTCCTGCGCAGCCATGACTCAGTGTCCTCCTAGGTATGACTAAAGCTGCCTATGTGACCTACCACGTGCCGTGCTCTCTGGTTACACACACGTGATTCCTCGTATCATAGGGAGTTTGTGCGTGTGCTGCCGATGCATTGTGTGTGTGGCTTTGCACGCCTCTGTGTGTGACACATTGTGATGAGCTGTGTGGTCGAACCGGTGAGAGGCGGTGCGTTACTGGGCGAAGGATTCTGGCGGTCTGTGCCTGTAAATATCCCGTGGAGTGACAACGACGGCGGATGATGCTGTGAGGACGTGGGAAGCCCAGGGTGCCGCTAACAGGGAGACTGTGCTTCTGGAGGAGTCACCCATTTCGGGTAATATGTGCCTACCTCCTGAGTCTCTGATCCACGGACCCCCAGAGACCCACGTCACGGGGCGACGTGATGTGGTTTCCCTGTGGGCCGACTTGTTGCTGGTGGGACTGTGGAGGAGGCTGAGCCGGGGAAGGCGGGACACTGAAGGCCACAAAGAGCGACACTGTTTCCTTGAGCGTCTGGCTGTCACCCTTGTCTCTGCACCCTGTTTGAGGGTTTCTGCCTGTTCTGGGGGACTGTGGCCCGGGTAGTACACGAGCCTGGCGTGGTGCGTGCGTGCGTATGTGCGTGTGTTTGTGTGTTGAGGGAGGGAGGGAGGGAGAGACAGACGGAGAGAGATACCAAATGGATCTTGGAGATGGGTGTGGCTGGCTCAAAGCTGCAACTCGCCTCTCGACAAGACACCCCTTTCCTCTACTCTGATCTCCCATCCCACCCCAAGAAACCTGATCTGGTCCGTAAAAGCCCTGCACCAGGACCCCGCCCCCAGGAGGCCTGGTCCCACCTCCCGAGCCTAACTCGGCATCCCTGACTCCGCCCCTAGGAGCCCTGACTCTGCCCTCAGGATCCCTGACTCCACCCATGAGGCCTTGGTCACGCCCTCGCACCACAGCCTCCCCCGACGCACTGGTCACGCCCCCTGCACCGTGAACCCCCTCAGACCCCGCCCTCAGGAGCCCTAGTCCTGCTTTTTGAGCCTGCCCCCCATCCTAGCCCACGCCCCTGCACCGATCCCTGCCCTTAGGAGCCCTGGTTCCACCCAGAGACCATCCCCAGACCTGACTACACCCCTGAAGCCCTAACCACGCCCTTAGTCCGTGGCCACGCCCCCAGGAGCCTTGTTCCACCCCGAGCCCGCCCCTAGCCCTGACCCGCCCTCAGGATCCTTGGCCTCGGGTGGCGGCGGCGACATCATCAACGGCGAGGACTGCAGCCCGCACTCGCAGCCCTGGCAGGCGGCACTGTTCACGGAAAACGAATTCTTCTGCGGGGGCGTTCTGGTGCATCCGCAATGGGTGCTGTCAGCGGCACACTGTTTCCAGGAGTGAGTGCGGGGCGGGGTGGGGCGGAGGCGGAGCCTGGGGCGGGGGAGGGGAGGAACACGGGACCTGGATGTACTGTTAGCTGGGGGAGGGGCCTAATATCAGGCTCCGCCTCCGTGCTAAGAGTGGAAACCTCTGTGAAGAGAGACTCTGCGAGGGAAGTGGGGGCTGTTGCTTTGGAAAGACAGCCCGGGGTCGAAATCCCATCTCAGTTGCCGAGTCACTAGTGGATTAAGACAAATTCTTGTTGCTGGATTATTGATTGTGTGAATGAGGATTTGAGATCATGGCTGGGTAGCTCTTAGCGCCGTGCTTAGCGAGGAGGATGGGGTTGGGGTAAATGGGTGGAGATGGGGTTGTGCCTGAGGGTGACAATGGAG
>NW_025408747.1:0-2246 GCF_002201575.2 Neomonachus schauinslandi | reverse complement strand
GGGGTAAATGGGTGGAGATGGGGTTGTGCCTGAGGGTGACAATGGAGATAGTGGTGGAGTTGCCACAAAACTAACCCGTCCCCCGTGGCCCTCAGCTCCTACACAATCGGGCTGGGACTGCACAGTCTTGAGGCCAGCCAAGAGCCAGGCAGCCAGATGATGGAGGCCAGCTTCTCCATACAGCACCCAGAGTACAACAAACCCTTTATCGCCAACGACCTCATGCTCATCAAGTTGAAAGAATCGGTGTCCGGGTCTGACACCATCCGGAACATCAGCATCGCCTCCCAGTGCCCAGCAGCTGGGGATTCTTGCCTTGTTTCTGGCTGGGGTCAGCTGATTGATGGTGAGCTCCTGAGTGTGAGTACGTCCGCCCTCCCTGAAGGGTTCTCCTCCCAGCCAGAGGGGGCTGACCCAGACTCTGCGTCGCAGGCAGGCAGCCCCAAGTGCTCCAGTGCGTGAATATCTCGGTGGTGCCCGAGGAGATCTGCAATGCCTTCTATGCCCCCGTGTACCACCACAGCATGTTCTGCGCTGGCGGAGGACAGGACCGGAAGGACTCCTGCAAAGTGAGAGATGGGGGAGGGGAGAGGGAGGGAGGAGGAGACGGCGGGGCGGGGGGATGGAGAAGGGAGGGAAGGGCACGCGGGAGGAAACAGACACGGGAAGATAGAGAGATGGAGAAACAGAGTCATAGACATGAGCGCGCGCACACACATAGAAATACCTCAGGGAGAAACAGAGAGAGACTCGTAGAGATGAAACGCAAAGAGAAATGGGGGGAAAACAGAATATACCAAGAAATGCAGAGAGGCATGGAGACTTTGGGAGTGAGAGACAGAGAAACAAGCCATAGGGGGAGATAAAACAAAAAGAGAGAGGCAGAATAACAACAACCCGGGAGAATCAAACAGCTGTTGGGACCTAGGGGAGCAGAATTCCCTACAGTCTGGGCACTGGGTGGGACCTCAAAGGTGTGCGTTGCTATCTTTTATTTCCCTGTCTTTGTCTCTTGGTGTCTTTTGGTTCCTTTCTGATCTCAATCTGTCCCCACCCTCTCTGTGTTTTGGATTCTCGCCATTCCTCTCTCCAAAACCAGGGTGACTCTGGGGGCCCCCTGGTCTGCAACGGGTCCCTGCAGGGTCTCGTGTCTTTTGGACAAGCCCAGTGTGGCCTACCCTACGTGCCAGGCGTCTACACCAACCTCTGCAAGTTCACTGACTGGATACAGAAAACCATCCAGGACAGTTAACTCCTGGAACTTGGACCCAAAAAACCGAGCCCCCAATATATGTTGTGGAAGGGATTCAGGACCCTGGGTGTCCAGTGCTTTCCTCCCTGAGACCCAGGAGTCTAGACCCCCAACCCCCTCCTCCCTCAGCCCCAGGAATCCAATCCCACCAAGAATCTTTTCCTGTACAAAGTGCCCCCTGGTGGCAAAATGTTGACCCAGCCTTACCAGTAGCAGAGAAGGTTGGTTTTTCACCTTTTTGTTCCCTTATCTCAAGCCCAGAAATAAAATCTAAGAAAAACACAGGCTCTGTTTGAACTGTCCTCCTTGCTTCCATTCCCATTCACAGGATTCCAGCAAATAACTTTTCCTCCTTGAGCCTTAGTTTCCCCCAGGAGGGCCACTGGATTCCCAAGGGAGGAGATATGCTTGAGATGTTAAGAGAAATTGATTCTGTGGATGTTGTCCAATTTCAAAAAAGTCAAGTCAGCAAATGACAAATTAATGAGGTTTTCTTGCTTAGTTTTCTTTTTCTTTTTCTTTTTTTTCTTTTTTTGCTTTGGTTAACCTGTTTTGGTTTTGTCTTCTTAAATGCATTTGAAGGATTTTTCATCTGAATCTGCCTCAGAGCCCTCCTGCTGTCACTGGGGCATGGTGGGAAGAATCATGGAGAAATATGGAGACTGAGGGCAGAAATGGGGGGAGACTGAGGGCCCCAGAATATTCGGAATTGTTATCATACTCTTCACTGATAAAGTATATCCATAAGAATATACTGCTAAGAATGTCTATTCAAGAATATATTAATAAATATATTATTTGGGAATCTGGTCATCGGGAGATACTCCTCAAAATACATAAAGTAAGAAGTGAAATAACTAAAAGTGAAATACTATAAATGGTACAACTGTTTTGGAAAACAGTTTGGCCATTTCTGAGAAAGATGAGCATACATTTGCCTCATGGCCAGCAGGTCCACCCCTAGGTATTTATGTAAGAGCAATGAAAAAAAAAA
>NW_025408746.1:0-32468 GCF_002201575.2 Neomonachus schauinslandi | reverse complement strand
TACCACCATCATCATCACCAACACCATCATCATTACCATTATCACCATCATCACCACCATCATCATCACCACCATTATCACCAGCAGCAGCAGCAGCAGCAGCAGGAGCAGCATCATCATCATCAGCAGGTACAAATTTCATCTGATGGAGGCAATGAAAGCAGGTATCAGGGAGCCACCCTCTGGTTAGTGTTAGACAGTGGCCATTCAGTGGGAGATAAGCTTGACTGCTGAGTATAGACCTAAAATTTCAGTGTATTGCTATTTACCTGGCTTTCACCCCAGGGAGGCACAGGCATGGGGGTCCACACACCGCATACACCAATGCACTTGATTTCTTTCTGAAAATCCCCTGCACTGATTCTATTCTGCTGTAAGGATCATGACATAAATGTGGTGGTTGGCTGGACAATTCTTCAGAATTCAAGCAGAAGCAGAATTGATCCTTACCAGGGTTGCAGAGCAAACTCCAGAATGTCAACAGGGGTC
Organism: Neomonachus schauinslandi; assembly: GCF_002201575.2. Classification (NCBI taxonomy): domain Eukaryota; kingdom Metazoa; phylum Chordata; class Mammalia; order Carnivora; family Phocidae; genus Neomonachus; species Neomonachus schauinslandi. The sequence continues at coordinate 31,979 of NW_025408746.1, read as the reverse complement.
ACCCCTGGGAGCAGCATTACAAATAAGGTGCCCCCATGTCCTGGTTGGCCCCAGTCAGCCTTGATTTATGCCTGACATCTCCTGGTGTTATTAGTCACAGTGCCCCTTCTCATTGCAAGAATGTCCCTGTTTGGATAATAAGTTATATGAGCATCATAATTTTGAGCAATTTATATGTTCTTTTGCTTGTGTTTATTTTCTAAGCTTTCAACAGGGAACTTTTTGTAATAGAGTAAACACAGGTGACAGACCACCAGCCCAGGTACCACCTTCCCCAGAGAAAGTTCCCTGCTCCCCCAGCATGGATCACTCAAGGCAGGATGCTCGAGTCCTTTGTTCCTTGCCCAACACACGGCGGGCAGGCATTAAATACAGGCCATCCAATAGAACGTTGGAAAGCCTCACCCTCAGCTTTTGAGTAATGGTTGTCTTACTATAGCAATGGTGCAAAATTAAAGCAGTTCTACTGTGGACGTAACACACAACCTTCTCCCAGGATGCTGTCCCGTTTGCTGGGAGGTGTAGGGCAAGGCTTGCTCGCGCCACACAAGATCTTTGGCGCGCTCTGTCTGCTTGGTGCTTCCACCAGTGAAAGCTCTCCATGTGGGAGCAGAAAGAAATGAGCCCAGGTACCACGCCCAGGACCGAACTCCTGGGTCTGCACCTTTATACTCTGTGGGGTTTTAATACACTCCTGCCTGATGTTATAGGGATTTTGTTCCACGCGCCTTTGAACCACCTTACAACAATAAAGTGCTCTCTTTTGACAGGTTGGCCTGGTGGCAAGATTGGCCTTATTTCCATTCTCCTACCGAAAGTGACAATGCAGCCGAGTGCCACCTCTGGGGGCCGGGGGAGCCCTGTGATCGGATGAGAGACGGTTTCACACTGTGGCAGTGACCCTTCGGAAAAGGAAGCAACCGGACATTTCCTCGGCACATTGTCTTTCTGCAAAATTACAAGTAAGGAATATTTGTCCTGGATTGATTTTCCTTCCTTGCACGCCAGCAAAAACTTGCTGAGTTTAAGAGAAATGGAGAAAAAGCCTGCATTATTACATTTTAATGGGCAATCATGTTCAAACAAATCAAAGAGCCTGATGACTTCCCCAGTTCCACATCTGCCCAGGGGCCATAACTACCCACACACCTAGAGGCCTGAGATGTTCTGGGCTGCAGATTTTAGATAAGTTGACTCTCATGCAGTGGTTTTCTACCTGGCTGCCCCTGGAACCACCTCTGCACTTGCCACTGCGTCACCAGGGACTGCTCCTCCCATGGCGTCCCTCGGGTTTGGCTTCTCGTGATTTTCTGGGGTACCTCCCCTGACCACCCCCACACAGCACTCCGTTTCTTCCCATACCTGCCACAACCTTTAATGGTGTCTCCTGCTGGTTGACGTGTTGATTTGCTGATTCTCTGTTTTCCCCCTGCAAGGAAAACTCCATGAGGGCCAAGACTCGTATTATTCATCCCTGTAACATCATTTCTGAATGAATGAATGAATGAATGAATGATGGATTATAGCTTGAAATGCCCCATTCTTAAAGGTGCAGTGCTCCTTCCTTTGCAGGAAGCCAGGCTGCGCGGTCTCTGAGTTGTCTTCTAGTTTGTGGTTCCAACATAAAACCGCCTTTTCTCTCCCCAACAGAATCCACAACACCACCTCAAATCCAGCTCCCACAGAAAACATCCCCAGGACTCTCCCCACCCTCCCCCATCATGCCCTCAGTGCACAAACATGCACTATGCCCCAGCTGAACACTAGCATGGCGCTTCGACGGGGATTCCCTGTGGACTGGGCATCTTGGGGAGCAGGCTGCCCTGGGGAACTGAGTGCAGACACAAGGAGAAGGGGGCACCCGGACTCTGCGGGCTAGGGGTCTTCCCTCCCGTCACCTGGTCTCCTGCTCTAGACTGACTTGCGGGTCTTCTGGGTGGTACCAAAGTATCCTCGTTGTGCAAATTTCTGCATGTGTAAGCACCTTCCTTCCTACCAGCTGGAGCCCCACAGAGGTTCTCCTAGGCCTTTTTTCTGCTGAACGTGAAAGTGCGCGGCTTGACTAGTCAATGGCTCCATCCAGCACGAGGGCAAGGGACGCTGCTGGGTCACAGCTACCTTCCTGGGGGCCTCAAAAAGCAGGTGGAAAGTAGATGTTTAGGAGGGGAGGGACCGCCTGGAAATGAGGGAGGAAACATGGTATTGTGTATTTCTTCTTGTACTTGTGGGCTATTTCCCAAGGGCGCTGACAGGGAATGTCTGTATAGACATTGGTGCTCTGAATCGCTGCCCGATGCCCTGCCAAAGAGACCCCGCCTCTGACTCTCCGACCCGATACATCACGCACCCTCACACACCTGCACGGTCACACGTGCCCACACATCCACACATCATGTGCACACACTCTTGCACACACTCAGACACACACTTTTACAAACACACAGCCCTCACACAAGCCCACCCACTCACACACACTCACATAGACACACCTACACTCACGTACCACTCACATATTTGCAGCCACATGCATTTGCACATTCACAAACACAATTCACACTCCTACACAAACTGTCATGCATGCGCGCACGTGCACACACACACACACACACACACACTCCAGGAGATATTATCACACCTAAGTCAGCACCCTCTTTTTTCAATCTCTAAAAAGCTTTATTACCAAAATAAGCCGAACATGTGAGGTATGGCATCCACCTTGTTGAAGGACTGGGATTTATTGGCCAACCGGTAAATCAAAACACATGGAAAAGTGCTACATTTAGGAACACACTGCGACTGTATTACTCCTCATTTTACTGGTTCATCTCTAATCGGAACCAGCTGGTAATAAAGAATAGAGTTCACGGAATCCAGTCTTTGTTGAAAGCTGGGCCCGGGTGGATGCTGGAAGCTCACAAGCACAATGCAAACAGCTGTAATTGACCTGCAAGGTCAGGCTCTGGGTAAAACTCGGGGACAGAGGTGACGCTACAGCTGGTGCATAAAATGCTGGGCTCAAGGTTACGTATAAGTGTGTAAAGAGACGCCAAAGAGAAAGGCTTCCACTTACGAGGCTCCCCCTGTGCCTGTCCCTGTTGATGTGTCTCAGGCAGTTTTAGAAGTGCACAGTTACTCCGGGCTACTTGTTGACATTAATCATAGTAATCATAATGATGACACCCATGATGATAATTATGGTGATGAAGGTGATGGTGGTGGTGATGGTGATGGTGATGGTGGTGATGAAGGTGATGGTGGTGATGGTGGTGGTGGTAATGATGGTGGTGATGAAGGTGATGGTGGTGGTGATGGTGATGGTGGTGACGAAGGTGGTGATGGTGGTGATGATGTTGGTGATGGTGGTGATGATGTGATGAAGATGATGAAGGTAATGAAGGTGGTGATGGTGGTCGTGGTGATGATGGTGATGGCAGTGCTGACAATGGTGATGATGAAGTTAGCAACTTCAAACAAGCTACACAAAGCACATGGAGCATCTCCATATCACAGTGCTACAGTGTTAATGCTGTGAGAGTATAACCTTGACAACATAAATTGAGTAACTTTCCTTTTTTCTGTGTGATTTATCTATTTTAAACACTCTTTCCCCCAAACAAGGAAACTGGCATCTGAATTCTAGAAATGGAACATACACACTTGCCACCCCAATTCCTCTTCCTGTCTCTAATCAGCTCAATGGGTCCACCCTTTGGAAAACTGTGAAACATGAGGAGGGTCTGTAGGATATTTTTAGCACCATTCTACACCATTCTACCTCTTCCTCTTCCTGCAGGGTTGTGTGATATGTACCTTGTTTAACAAACATACTTTAATTTTATATGTAGATTTAAAAAATAATTCTGCTAATAATTTGAGATCTGCAGAGGGTTCAGTATCATAGTTGGGACTGCCAGTCTAGACCTAGGACCAGGGCACCTCTACTCGTTTGCTGCACTTTCTCCTGGGCCTGGGCAGGCCTTGGAAACCATCTTACACAGAATCTACAGCTAGAGTCACATTCTTTCTTGACATGGGGTATCTGGGATTCAGTAACAATTGCTGGAAGTCCGTGAGATCAAATGGATCTGTCATTCCTGGAGGCATTGTAATAAAAATAATACCAGGTCTTTCCATGTCCAGCTCAATCTCTTGGCTTTCCCTGACCCAGTAGTGAGAGTATGGAGTTGATTAGGATGCATTGCATTTCTACATCATGAACATAGAAAGGTTTAACCATTTTGGTGGTTAGAACTCTGTACTCAGCTCATTAAATCCATTCAGGAAAACTGCTGTTTGAAACCATACAATGGATTCACTTATCTTTGGCTATTGAGACGGCCGTGTGTCTGCTCTGCTCACAACCCCTTGATGAAAAAAGCGGCCCCTTGGGAGAACCACCCCTCCTTGGCACCGTGCTATGTGCCACTTTGCTGCTGGAATGTGAGCTCCACAAGGGCAGGGACTCTTCATTGTCTCGTTCCCCACCACTCCTCACTGTCTTGAACAGTACCTGGTGCAAAGCTGCTTAATAGATTTATTGAATCAACGAATGAATGAGGGGCACCTCCAGATCGCCGAGTCCCTGGTTAGAAGAGTGACATTCTGTTGGGGAATAGGTCCCCTTGGCTATCTCCTTGCCCATGTAGAGAACAGCATGGAGAAGAAGTCCCAACTTGTGTTTCCGATAAGAAAGGCATGATTTTTAAAATTTATTTTTGTGACCATGGGGAGCCCCTTTTGTGATAAGTCACCTGCTAGTGGAGGTGCAGCTTCGGAAATCAGGGTGCCCAGTGACTACGGTATGCATTTCCCACCATGTTTGGAGCCTGCGCCTATGAAGAAGAGGTTGAGGGCTTTACAAGGAAATGTGGCAGAGTATGTGCCTTGTTTTCCTGGCACGTTCCTCCCTGCTTTGCTAAGGCAATGACAAGACTGGAGCTCCTGTCTCATAAGTCAGGCCTCTTGGCCTTTCCTGGCTCCATTTTGGCACCGTGTTCAGACCTGGAGAGGGAGATACAGAGTGGTGTGCATCTTCGGGGCAATACGGCAGGGGTGTAAGGGTCTGCAGCTTCCAGACAGAAGGACAAACACACACTTGGGTGGGGGCATCTCTCCGGCTGGTGGACAACCCCTGGGGCCCTCTTTACAGTGTCCTTGGGAAGACTTTCCAAGACCTGAGAATGATAGTGGGTTTCCTTGGCATGTCTGGTGGATTCCAAAGCTGTGAATTTGGCTTGTTGGATGTTCTCTGAAGTGGCAAGGGCTGTCTTCTCTCAATGAACAGGACGTGCTGGAGAATTTCCTTCTCATTAGATATGATCCCCAGTGTCTTAGAGGACCCGTGTTGGAGAGGGAGGTGTAGAGGGACAACAGACCCCTAGTGAGTGAACTATAATGAATGAAGACCATCCTTTCCACAGCCCCAGTCCTACACCAAACTGGGAAAGGTGTCCCAGCAGATCACTGCAAAAGATTTTGGACCCCAGCTCTGGAATGAAGAGGACCGGGAGATTTTTCTTGCCTTCAGGAAAGATACAGCTCCCCTTCTCTTTATCCCTGGCCTTCCTTCCAGATACCTTCTTTAGTATTGTGGTCCCCAAAGGGAATGTGAGACCACGACCTAGCTCATGAAGGCCCTCAGTGGGGAAGGCTGGGCCATCATGATGTTAGACAATGCAACCTGCAAACCGGCATCATTTTTTGAATGTCAGAAGGAGTGTCAATACCAAGTACCTCACCTTCCTTCTTCCTAAAGGAACACAGATTTTATGCAAAGGGGCCAGGTGTCCAGCTAACAGACTATATTTCCAGCCTCCTTCAGCACCGAGGGATCACCACCTTCCCCTTCATTAACACTGTCTTGGTGAGGACCGAGAGACCGTAGAGTACTGACATAGCCCTCCAGCCACCCCTTGCTGCTGAAACTGATATGGAAACATCTGTGACCAACAGTGTCAGCCATGGAGCCTGGGTTCAAATCCCAGCACGTCCAAGTAATGGGGACAAGTTACACTCTCTGTGCTTCAGTGGCTTCCCTGCGTGCAAAGTGGGGGCAGGAATGGTCTCTGGCATAGGGGTGACGGGAGGGTCAGACAGTCGGTGGTGGGGTGGGGCCCCCGATGGTTTTATTTTCACCATGATCATCCCTGGGAATAACAGAGCCCCTTGGTCTGCACTTAGTAGAGCTTCCGGATGTTTCTGGCGGTCATACCATTCCTTTCCTAGAGTATGTGCTCTCCCTAAATCCAGGAAGATGCTAAAGAGAAACCCATGGCCTGGCACCGATCAGTGTGGGTCCAGGAAGGAAATGGCCCTGAAGCAAACGAATGAGGTCTGGTGTTCTGGATCTGCCGGGGGGGGGGGGGGAGCTGTGAGAGACGCTGGCTCCCGGAAGCTGCCAAGCACACCCCATTGTACATGGGTCACGCATTTCCCCCATGCACATGTGCACATGCCTACCACCTGGCCTTTGCTTTGGCCATTCTTTCTCCTGAAATGCCCTTTGCCCTCTCTGCCAAATCACCCCTCTGGGTTAAAGTACTGCTCAAGCATGTGCCTAGGTAGTGTTTCATTTACTTCTCGTAACCCCTCTGCAAAGCCGTCAAAGTGGGCGCCATTACCTCCACTCTGCAGAGGAGAAAACGGAGGCATAGAGAAGGGAATGCATTTGCCCAAAGTCACCAGACCAGTACGCAGTGGACACCCCTTCCCTTCTCCCCACCAGCTCCTTGAGGCATCGTGGGGTTCCTTGGAACCCAATTTGAAGACCACTGCCCTGGCCACTCTCCTGGGCCTTCCCAGGCTGCAGGGTGCTTACGAATAGGACTTGGTCATTTTTTGTAGTCCTGAGGTGGTAAGCGGCAGATAAAATTCAGCATGCACTGTACCCAACAGGGATCACCAGGTGCTCTGACAGCAAAATGTTTTCCTTCCTCAATCTGGAAATGGCTGGTCTTCTCCACAGGCACATTCTTGCCCACCCACAAAGGCTGAAGCTGAAAATTCTCTGATTAACAAGCCACGGAGGGCGCTGTGCTGAGCAGAGCGGGTACTTTTCAGGCAGCCAGTGGGAGCCCGATGCGAACTTTCCGCTGGCGCATCCGAATGGGGCAGCTTGGCTGTGTCTCCATGGCGACAGCATCAACAGGAAAAGGAGCAGGGCCTCTGCTGTCCTTGGCGGGACAGTTCCCCATTTCCCTTTAGGTCTGGCACTGCTTCACCAATGGAATAAAAATGGAACGCGGGATATATTTACACTTGCCGAGTTAGCAGCTGAAAAGCTCGTGTGTTTGCTTAAATGTGAACAAAAGTGAAATCTCTGCCCCCACCCAAACAGGGTGTTTTCTGATTATAAAATGTGTGTTTGATAGAAGTTTTGACAGCTATCTGGTCCCAGATGTGGAGCTACAAGTTAATTCAGAGTCCCACGTGATGCCTTCTTGTGTGTCTGTCATCGGTTAGTGGTGATGGCCCATCGCCCCTGGAGGGAGAGGTCCCTTCCTGACACGGGAGGTGCAGAAAAGACATTTGCATGGGGACAGTGGGGGTGGTACTCCTGAGTGTCCCTCAACTCAGCAAAGTCTACTCTCTGACAGGGGTACAGGGGGGTGGATGGCACTTAGTGGAACTGTGTTACATTAGGGACCAGGTCACCACCCCCAGGAAGCCGTCTGTAAGATGGAGCTCCGTCTCCCAACTGGTGGTAAAATGTAAGATGCTCCTCCTAGCCCCAAGGCGCTGAGTCATTTGCACTGAAAAGGGGTTCAGGAATCTACATGTTCACAATATCTGGCATTTCTGATGCGGCAGTGAGTGAGTCACACTTTGAAAAACAAGCCCGTAGGGCTGTGGTTCTCAAACTCTAGCACAGTCTGGATCCCCTGCAGGTCAGTGTCCAGCCCACTGGACACCCACAACCCCAGATCAAGAGTCTCACACTCCACCAACTGAGCCACCCGGGCGCCCTAGAATCTGCATTTCTAACAAGTTCTCAGGGGAGGCTTTGCTGCCGTTCCTTGGTTCCCACTTTGAGAACCACTCTTTTCCTGTCTTGGAGAGAAAAAGTCAGCTGGGTCATGTCAGTGGCTCAAAGGAAGGGCAACCATGCCTTACTCATGTTTATGTCCTCCAGCAAGGATGAGTGAGCTCTTTCTTGGCCAATTAAATTCACCTTGAGAACTTTTAGAAGGTTCTACTGATGTTCTAATCTCGGGGTGTGGGGGGGCGGGTTTCCAGCATCAGTATTTTTTTAAAACTGTCCTCTCCCAGGGCGCCTGGGTGGCTCAGTTGGTTAAGCGACTGCCTTCGGCTCAGGTCATGATCCTGGAGTCCCTGGATCGAGTCCCGCATCGGGCTCCCTGCTCGGCAGGGAGTCTGCTTCTCCCTCTGACCCTCCTCCCTCTCATGCTCTCTGTGTCTCATTAAAAAAACAAAACAAAAAAAACAAAACAAAAAAAAAAAACTGTCCTCCCCCACATGTAGCCAGAACTGAGAACCACCACCCTACCATCCTTGGCACTGAAACCAATTTCAGTTTTTATGTTGGGGTTTGCTGAGTGCTCACTGTATCCTTTTATTTGGGAGTTATCAATAGTTATCAATAATTATCAAGTTATCAAGTGCCTACTGTCTTGCAGTGGTGACCTGTCTGGTCCTCAGGCAGCTCCCAGGACACTGGAGGCAACAAGTGTGTGACACACTCAGGTTGAAGGAAGGCAGGCGCCGTACAACCACAAAGCAGAGAGGACTGTTTTTGTGGGAGTTGGGGCAGGGCGTGAAAACCTTCCAGAAGAAGGCAGAATCTGAACAAATGGCTCCACAAAGGCCAGAAGTTCATTCCAGGCTGATGGGACAGCCTTCTGGGGCTTAGCCCTGAAACGGTATAGAATATTCCGGAAATCTTAGCTGGCCAGTGTTGCTGGAGCGTGGAGGGGATGCAGGAGTCGCGAAGATGAGGAAGGAGAGTTTAGAAGTGAATTGCCTTTGGAGGTGGGATTATAGTTCATTCCCCCCCCACCCACCAAGAGCTGGAGGTGTGGCCGCAGGGTGGGATGGGTCCTCACCCCTACCCCTGCGGTGGGGGTTAGGGGGTGGGGAAGCCAGGTCTTTGAGTCTGCCTTCCTTTAAAAAGCAGGGACTCTGATCCCTTCCTGTGAGCATTTGGTGCCAGGGTTCCTGCTAGAGCCCGGGTGTCCTTCTCCTTTGAGAAACGAGCAGGAAGACAGGGCAGATGGGACAGCTTGCTGGGAGAGTCGGTCCCTCGTCCTGTTCCTGCCTCTCGTGCGGGTCCCCTGTCACGGCTGCGTCTATGAATGACCTTGGGCAGGAAATCTGAAGGCCTCTCTAGCTCTCTCTTTAGAAAGTCATCTTCAGGGAAGACCTCCCCATGGTTCTTCTCTGGAGCGCCTGGCCTCTCCCTAGCTCCGCCCCACCTGGCTCCGTAAACCACCCCCTCTCCAAACTCCCTCCGATGAATCTGGGTGTCACAGAGCACGGCGCTGGCCCCGTCCGTGCATTGCATCTGCCACGTCCACGGAGTCCAGTGCAGAAAGCCCCTCCCGCTCCCCCCCACCCGGGCTTGCGGATCCCTCAAGAGAAACCTGCTTATTCAACCGTGTTTTGGGAATTAGAACCAGGGCCTTGCTCTTGTTTGGCGAGTGGGTTGGGAAAAGGCAGACTCGAAAGAAGGAACTTGGACATCTTCTTGGGGGGCGGTCTTGAGGATCGGCCAAGCGGAGCCTTGGACCCCCGGGTGCCAGAGTGGGGTCCTGCGGGGCCTTGTTCATCCTCTGGTTGCCTTCTTAGCAAATCCCATCACGTGTGTGGCCAGGTCCTTGTATTTCTTCTGTTTTCCATATTCGGAGCGTTTCGACTCTCCTGTTTGGACCTTAACGGACACAGATGGCAGATAGGTTTCCTCCTGTGTCATGGCGGTAAGGGCTACCGGGGCACTCGGGGACCTACAGTATGTTCAGATGATTGGGGGAGAGTGGTGAGGGCGGAGCCAGACCAGGCGGGGCCGCCAGCTTCCTGGAGGACCGCAGCTACGGCCTGAGGGCAGTGGGCAGCCGCTGCTGCAGGTCCAGAAGGATTGGGGGTGGTTCGGTGTGATCGCAGGGTCCCCAGTAGGGGAGGCATGAGACGCAGAAACACACGGCAGATGCTGGGACGTGTCCTGAAATGAGGACTTGACTTTTACGGGCCAACACGTGCCAGGGGCTCGGAGAAACGTGATCCCACACTTCCAGGGAGCTCGCACTCATGGACTCAGAGATTTCAAAGGCCAATCTCTTTGGGGGCTCTTCTCGCCCCTCACGTGAAACGGAACAGTGTACTAGGGCTTGGGTGTAGGAGGGGGAGGACTCCAGGAGCCAGTGAGGCGGAGGGGGCTGGGGGGCTTCGGCAAAGCCAGCAACAAAGAGCCCAGTGACCCAGTGAAGCCTGAAGCAGGCCAGACATGAAAGGAATATGCTGGAAAAATTAACTCAGTGTTTGCTTTGGGAACCAGTCTGACGGCTCTTAATCCAGTGGGTGTGTGTGTATTGCAGCTCACGGGACGTCCCAGATCCCCGGCAGAGCGACAAAGAGCCGTTTGTGAGGTTTTCACCCACACCCTGGCCGCCGGGACCATGCCGGCAGTGGTCCTGCCATGGGGGGCGTCCAGCCTTCTCCAGGCGGCCTGCTCTGAGGCTGCCTCCTTGTTGACTCTTCCTCTTCTTCCCACCTTGAAGTGGGAAGTGAGAACCCCACGTTCTCACTTTGGGACGATAAATGGCAAGAAGTCACCAAGCCCAGAGGCTAAAAATGCATGGGAGGTCTGTGTTTGAAAGTGCGTCTATTAGATCAAGAAGACAAGAAGGATGCCCTGGTCCTGGGAGGGGGTTCGGGGGCCAGGGCCAGCCAGCAGGACTGAAGGAATGGGAGTGGAGGCCACGACCCCGCTGCTCCGTCAAGCCTGCTCGGTGGAATCCTAGCGCACACGCGCGCAGACATCTCTCATTCAGGAATCTGATCAGATGTGCTTGAAAAGAAGTCACGTTTCAAATTCCTTTCTCCCTGTTTTAACCAGATCAGCCCCAGGGAAAGGGAAGCCATGGCCAGAATTCGGAGACAAAAAAAGAAGTGACTTCTGAGATTTTTGAGCTTTCTGAGCCCCAAGTCCTGCCCTTTGAGGGCGAGTTCAACGACTTTCCAGGGTACCCTTGGCCACATGTGGCTTCTGCCTCACCACTAAGCTGAGAAGGGACCCCGCCGTGCACTGTGTACAAGGCCATCACCCACAAGGTCCAGTCTCGGGGCAGCATGGTCATTAGAGAAGCCGAGTCCGGGAACCAGGGCAAATTTTAAAGTAACCCACGTGCTGGCAGCATCTGTCAGCCAACATGAGGGGCGTAAGTGGGCCAGAGCAATCCGTTTCAGAGTGTCCCCTTTGCTCTCCTGTCCATCCCCTCCCACATCACAGCCGCTCCCCTGCCTCTCTCCCCAAACAGAAACAAGACCACTTCTTTCCATTGGTGACTGAAACGCTAATCTGGGGAGTTGGGGTCCTTCCTGGCGATAAAGCCAGCCGAATGCCCAATCCTCTGTATCGGGTGCGTGTGGGTCAGGGTTAGCATAGACAGTAGCTACCCTAGGTACCGTATCTGTCCCTGTCACCAAAGAGGGGGTGTTTGAAGGACACCTGTGTGGTTTTCCTTCCTCCTAACCCTCAGTCTGGAACAGACACTCCCCGCTCAGCCATCATGAGTGGGTGAACCTCAACCTAACTCTTGGGTCTAATGTCCCGTGTGAGCCTTTGGACTCTTCTCTCCAGCCAGGCAGGACACACCCTCGTCCCCACACCCCCAGAGCACACCTTTCATTCCTTCTCCACCTGTGTTGAGAGTACCATGGAGCCCCCACCGCAGCCCAGGTGGGAAGAGAGAAGAGCCTCTCAGTTCATGGAAGCTGCTTCATTTAAGGCCTCCGTTACCAGCAGCTGAATGCACTTCTGAGAAGATCAGTTATGATTATTGCTTTAATATAAATATGATGTTGGTTAACAACTCACCATGGGGCAAACGGGTGCTCTGGAAACAAGTGTCTTCATTCTCCCAGGGGCCCTGTCCGCTGCCCACCTGTCCGTCCTATCCTGCCCGGCCCAGAGTGCGAAGCCAGGTGTGGTGGGCAGCAGAGTGCATACAGCCCCGTTCAGTCCCCAGCCCCCGGCCCTGCCATCTGCTCTTTCCAGGGAAGGAGCATCCTGGAACACCACCACAACCGCAGACCCAAATTCGCTCTTGCCCTGGTTTGGAGTGGTTTCTGGTCAAGCTGTTTGAGGTCAGCCTGGTGTCGTGGGGAGTCGAGCCTTGGCAGCGATCTGGGTCCTCATGTGCACCTCGCTGCTGGCTGGACCTCTTCAGGCATCCTTGACTTCCCTTGTGCGTTGAGGGGTTGAAGCAGGTGTGCCCCAACCGAGACACGAGTTCATCAGGGATGACGTGGCGATGAACGGGGGCTCTGTGGTCAGAGAGAGCGCGGTTCAAACCCAGACAGTATTGTTCACATGCTGTTTGGACTCGGGAAAGTCACTTAACTTCTTTCATTCCTGCAGCCATGACTGTCTCTGTCACCGCATCCATACAACAGGAATAGTAAGGGCACCCGCCTTCAACGACGGCCGTGGTACTAGGTCTCAGGGGCCGTGGTGACAAATTGTACAAACGGGGTGGCTTACATAACACAGTCATACCCTCTCACAGCTCTGCAGACCGCGGATCTGACATCGAGGCGTGGGCAGGGTCCGTTCTTTTTGAAGGTAGTGAGGGAGAATCCATTCTGTGCCTCTCTCCTGGCTCTGGTGACCTCTGATATTCCCTGGCTTGTGGATGCTGTCCAGCCTGTGGCTTCACATTGTCTTTCTCTATGTGTCCCTGTCTCTGTGTCCAAATTCCCCCTTTTTATGAGGACACCTGTCGTAATGGATTGGGGCCCACCCTAATGACCTCAGCTTAGCTTGATCATCTGCAAAGACCCTGTTTCCAAATAAGGTCACATCCACAGGGTTAGGACTCCAACATCTCGGATTGGGGAAGGGACACAGTTCAGCCCATTCATAACAGGAGCCAACGGAGAAAATTCACATCAAGAATTTTCCTTTCCTGCAGCCTCTGTAAACGCTCACCTCCCCACCTCTCGGCAACATTCGTTAGCGCTGCTATTTTGGGCTCGTCTTACTTTTTCACGAACGGAGAGACTATGCCAGGAGTTCAGTTCTGAGATTTCAGGTGACTATTAGTGGTGAGCCTCATTGATCTGCTCGTGCCATCCTGTGATCTGAGCTGGCTGCTTGGGAGCTCCAGCTGACCTCCTCGTGGCCGCTAGTTGGACAGATACACCCAGTCAAGGGGTCAAAAGTTTCAAATCTCCCCAAATTCCTCCAGCCTCGAGATTGGGTTTTTACCACGGAATGAGATGCATTCAAAGGCATCTTCATTTTCCATAGAACATGCCAACAGCAGAGAGGCAAGGCAGAAAGGGTGGCTGGAAATTCCAGCTCTGTCCCCAGCTCTGCTGTCCTTTAAATTGGACCTTGTCTTCTCTCTCATTCTCTTCCTCTCCTCCTGTCCATGGGGAAGAAATGAAAACACGCAGAACTCTCACCCGCCATCCCCAACCCGAGGTTAGAAGCTCCCCAAGAGGTGCCCAAGGCATCCTGGGTGATGGGCACGGCAGGTGAGCGGGGAGCATCCGGGCAGCTCTCTGTCACAGCTCGCTGAGCTTCTCCCACCATCCCTGATCAATAAATCATCTTTAAATGAAACAATCTCCAAATAGCTGAGCGGTGACCTAAAAAATTAATGCTAATAGGAAATGGGAAACACATCCGACTCTGAGTAATAGGTTCTTTTTTTTTCATACATGAGTTGAATCTGTGTGAAATTCCTTCCCTCGGATTATAAATAGAAACCAATGTGCTTTTCGGTTGGGCTTTTCTTTTTTTGTGAGGTTTTTCCCACAGACAAAAGGGATTTTCACTTTCAGGAGAAGTGAATGCCAAAGGCAAGAGGGTTTTCAGTGGACGTGGAGCGGGGCCCCCGCTTCCTCACCAGAATCAGCCGTGATGGGCTATCCTCCACCTGACACCCTGGGCTCTTTCCTCTCTTAAGGAAAAACGCCCTGAGGTAGGAGCCAGCAGATGTGGTCTGGGCCCCGCTCGTGTGGCTTGCTGGGTGACCCAGCATATGGGTCCTGCCTCAGCTCATGCGCTATCAGTGTGCTCATCCAGTGCGGATACTCTCAATCAGCAGCCAGCTTGGCCTTTGTACTCGAGATGCAGAGGGAGAGAAAACACGTCTATGCCTCCCAAAAGCCCGGAGGGAAGTGATAGAGACGGAGAACAGAGGAGCTGCTTCAGCTGGAGGAGACGGGCTATGGGCTCTGCCTAGAAGGCTGAGACTCCCCAGCAGCACAGACCCATGATAGCATTTCAGCAGTCCCAACACCCAGAAAGCTGAACACCGAAATTTTAAAGACCCTCACTTGGTGACAGGCTCTTCCCCGAACGTGCATGTGGCAGTTTTTCATCTCTGTTGATACCACTTCACTGTATGACCAAACCTGCTGGGGAGAGTCCATTGTGTGTGGTGTAGGCACCAGCTCTGAATTCTGCATGCACCTGCCCCCAACAGTTTCAATATAAGGGATTGGGGACCTGAGGTTTTCTCATTTAGAACTGTCACCAGCAAACAGGTGTCCCCGCGCCATGCGTGCGGGGTTACAGACTGGCAGCCGGCAGGAAGGCTGGTGATCTTTCCATGCAGGGACCCCACCACGGTTTACACACTCACCTACCTCCATGTGTTTGGCTGGGAGCGAAGTCATACCTAGACCCTTCCCATTTCTTTCCTTCGGGCCACCTGCCTGCCCCTGAGGACCTCGAGGTTGACAAACTGCCAAAGGACCATCCTCATGAAACAGTGTCCTTGTACGAAGAGACTCGATGGTGGACACGGGTTCCACAGATTGGTAGTCCTGTGCCCATTCGTTAATTCACTCACGCACACACTCGTTCAGCGGGTAACAGTGGAACCACCTGCCTTAGAACCCCGTCAGCGACAGCCGTGGTTCCGTGTTATGGAACAGGGTGTTAGAGTTCTCCAGGAACAGAGCCAGTAGGATACTGGACACATGGATGCGGAGGAGACTCGTTACAGGGACCGGCTCACACGGTTCTGGAGGCCGAGATGTCTGTGGCCTGAGCCTGCAGTGCAGTCCGGGTATGAAGGCTGGAGCAGGGACGGCCCAGGGTGTAAGTCACCACCTGAGCCCTGACGCCTGAGAACAGGGAGTTCTGCTGTCTGGGGCAGAAGACAGACGTCCCAGCTCCCATGGAGAGGTGAGGCGGTCCCGTGGGCAAGGGGCAGCTCGTGCCAAGGCCTGGGGCCCAGGGTGGGGCCCCCAGGACGCCCTCGTCCTGCTGGAAACAGACATTTAATCTCACCCTACAGCTTCTCTGTGAGGTGGGTGGGACAGGTATTACCCCCGAAACCTAAGCTACCCCTTCCCTAATGTTATGGCAGGGAAATTGAAAGGAAACAGTGCACGAACTTTCCAACAGAGTCCAAACGCTGGGTTAAGACACCGAGGACGCGGGTCCTGTTCTGCCGCTTCCTACCCAGCCTGACTCTGGACAAGTCCCGTACGTGTATGTATTTTTTGAGTCTGTTTTCTGACTGACACCTCCTTGCTAGGGTTCTTGTGAGCACTGACTCTATGAAGAAAGACCTTGGTAAGCTGTGAAGCACCCGATGGACGCACCCATCGGTACCAAAGCTGGTGTTACTGTCACGGGGAATCATGACCAAAGGGCCCTGACAGTGGTACCTTGAACGGTAAAAACAGTGGTAACTGGACAATCTCAAAAGGGCATTTTAGAGGGCGCCTGGGTGGCTCAGTTGGTTAAGCGACTGCCTTCGGCTCAGGTCATGATCCTGGAGTCCCGGGATCGAGTCCCGCATCGGGCTCCCTGCTCGGCGGGGGGTCTGCTTCTCCCTCTGCCCTCTTCCCTCTCGTGCTCTCTGTCTCTCATTCTCTCTCTCTCAAATAAATAAATAAAATCTTTAAAAAAAAAAAAAAAGGGCATTTTAGAAACGGCAGTGGGTCATGGGCTCAGATAACAAACCTGAGCACCAACTGCGTGCATCTGATGACGGCGACTCTGAAGGTCCCCGTGAAGATGCAGATTTCCAATCCGCACTTCGCCATCCAGACTGCGTGGTGACTTCGGACAAGACGTGAGCGCTGCGTGGTTAGAGTGGTCCTCCTCGGGCGCGTGAGAAGCGTCTGGAGGACCCATTCCTGCCGTCCGGGCCAGCATCACATGAGCTGGCCTGCAGCTCAGGGTTGTCCCCAGCCACCTCCAGCCCTCTCCCCATCTCTGAAACCCCCAGGCTCCTGGGGGCTGGTTCGCGAGACCACATCCTCCTCGCCACCGTGGACAGGAGCGCTGACGGCCCGCGCACCCGCCGTTCTAGGTGGACTCTTCCTCGTGGAAAGTGCCAGCTCTCCTAAACACAGCTCCTTCTCTCCTGACCCTCTGCCCTTCTTCAAACGAGCTTTTAAACTTTTAAAAACCATGTGGTTTCACTTTCAACTGTATCGGAGCTTAGAGCGTGTTATTTTGGCTCAAGGACAGAGGCTGTGTGGGGGGCTCGCTTTCCCAGATGTGAGCTCGGTGATACTGATGAGCGAGCTGCTTGCAAACGCCCCCCGAGCAGGGACCCACCCTCGGAGCCGTGGTGGTCCAGCCGTGTCTGCTGCAGCTCCAAGCCTCCAGCGCATCAGCCCTGCCACGGGCTTGCGGTCTTACCATACGACCTTGGGCTGGTCTGAAGGTACAAAGTATGTTCCTGGCCCTGCCGGCAGACCTAAGTCTTCTGGGCTCAAACCTCATACAATTTGGAGACCCTTCTTTAAGAAAAATAATTCAAAATTAAAAATATAAAAGCAGTTACAAAAGTGAGTATTCAGAAAAGAAGCCATAATAAATGGCAGATCTTAAGATTTTATTTATTTGCGAAAGAAAGAGGGAGAGAGAACAAGCAGGGGAGCAGCAGTGGGAGAGGGAGAAGCAGACTCCCTGCTGAGCAGGAAGCCCGACACGGGGCTCGATCTCAGGACCCAGAGATCATGACCTGAGCCAAAGCCTGATGCTTCAACGAAGGACCCACTCAGGCACCCCAAATGGCAGATTTTAAAAGCATTACTGAATCCACAAATAGTTTTACTACTGAAGAGCCTGACACACATCTGTAACACTTCTTTTTTCCTGTTTTCTCTGGGGCTGCGTCTTCTTTGACCCCCTCTTGCACGAGACCCATTGGATCACATGTCCAGAGAGAGAAGGAGGAGAGGCGGGCCTTCCCTTGGTGTGGTGGTCGCGGTGTGTCTCCCTGTGTGTATGCTGGTAGTTCAGGGATGATGGTGACATTCTTCTCCCCATGATGACATTCTTTACTGCCACCTGCACCGCAGACCCCATTTGCACCAGTAGGGAGAAATTTCCAGACTGTCGTCAAAAGGAGGGAAACTTGGGTAGGACTTCTTTCATACGGGAGCTTTTGTTCTGATCTGGACATTTCAGTTCTAACTCCCTTCTCAGCATCCGGATGCTGCCGTCCTGCTCATGGGTGTCACTTTTGTTCCATCGGCCAATATCTTATCTCCATGTGTCACTTGGTTCTTTAATGAGGGAATTTAACCATGACAAACAAGGGTACTCTCCAGATATGTCCAAATTAGGAGTCTGTAATTTCTCACTTGTGTTATTAAAATATTCCCACATGCTTTTCCGAATTCCAATTATAATGGCATACTCGGACTTTGCCAAATATACCATTCCCACCAAAAATGATTTGAAAGTCTGTGGTTCGTGCATCACGTATCCACCACACTGTCAAGGGCACTCCTGGTGGAAATGAACTTCCATGTGACTGTGAGTCCAAGAAAACCGGATCCTCCATCCACAACCATGTGCCTGTGTTTGGAGGAATTTCCAGACTGGTGTCTGGGTCTGTGCATCCCAAACCTGGTGTGCCCTCCACTGCATGCGGGGTATCACGGGCATCTTTGTCTCCCCGGTCCAACCTTTGGTTCTGCACCTCCAAGCTGTAGTGGCAAGTCAGTCAGCACAGGGCAGCATGCGTATTCCGATGCCAGGAGGCCAGATATGTCCCAACCGTCCCCGATCATGCTCGTACCTCTTTCTATCCTTTACAATGCAGACCCCACTCACCAACTTCTGCTTAGCCACATGCCAAGACTGTCATGCTCCCAACAGCAGTGGCAGAGTGGAAGGCAGGGAAGTCTTAGTCAATTGCAATAAAAATACCTTGCTTTTGCAAATTTCCTAAGAACATAGGATCTTGGGAACTCACTAGAAGAGCCTCATGCATGTTAGGCCCGAGAGCTTAAACTGCATTAACACCATGATGAATCCACCTCTGCGTGGCCCCCAGATCCCACAAAGAACACACTTAGGGACCCAGCTGGCAACGGGTTGTGCCCCAGGCCTGATTCCAAGTCACAGAGTCAAAGCCCTCCTCTCAGACCATTAATTCCCTTCCCTCTGTGTCTGTAGCCACTGGTTTACAGGCCCAACATCTGTCACTAACTTGCCTTGACAACTGCCCTCAGATGATGTCAGCCCTTTCCACATGCCAAGGTCACCATAGAGGGGTGCCACCCATAGAGTTGTGCAGTGCCCAACCTACACAACCAAACATGGCATCCAGCCACCTCTCTTCCCAAACCATCCTCCCCACTAAGGCCCAAGTGACCTTTCTGAAATGGAAACCCAACAACACCACTTCCTACTTAAAACAAAAACAAAAACAAAAAACCCTCAGGTATCCCCACTGTTCTCACCATGAAGCCTAAATTTTGTAGGGAAGGGACTCCAGGCCCTTCCCTACCTGTCCAGCCTCATCTGTCACCATCCTCGCAACTCATATTCAAGGAGGCAGAGTTCCTCACTGCTCCAAATCCTCCACTCTGCCCAGACCACTCTTGCCAACCTCTCTACCTGACAGACTCCAGCTCATGTTTCAGGTTGCCCATCACCTCCTCTAGGAAGCCTTCCCTGACCTGCCCATCCCCCACACTTGGTCGGCAATCCCTTTTCTGTGCTTCCACTGGATCCTGGCCTTGCCAAAGGCCTCGAGCCAAAGCCTGTTCCAGCTTGTTAACAGGGGCAATCTGTGCATCAGAGACGCCCTCCAGGCTGCAGGCTTCCTCCTGATGCCACAGGCTAGTTAGGAGAGCAGCACCAGGTGAATTTCAGTGGCCCTGAATGTTCCAATAATGTTGTCTCATTGGTGGGATGTGTCCCAGCCTGGGCGGCACTGGCTGGACCTTCTCAGGGCCTCCACTGGGAGCTGTCAGGCTGGTGGCCTCCCTGTGGGCGTCCACTCTCTGTGTTCACGGGCGAAATTCTCAGCCACACCGCCCTGCACAGTCTGCTAGGATCTCCTGTCCTGCCCCGGGGACTGCGGTAAAAACTCAGCTTACAGCCCCTGGAGTTGGAAGAGCTGGACCAGAGCTGGAGTAGCTCCGACTCTCGGGTTGCCCCGCCTGGGTTCTGTCCTGCGGCTGTGTTGTTCGTCTCCTCTGAGAGGGAGAGAAGTAGCCCATCACCGAGCTGCTGTGGCTTCAGACAAGACAGGTTAGGCCTGCGTGTCCTGCAGAGGGAGGCAAGGGTGTGGTGGCGGTGTGGCCGGGACCAGGGACCGCTGGGGCCGGGGAGCTGGGACGGCACACGCCCTTCCTCTCTGTTTGTCGTAAGTCTCCCGCCGGCCTGATTTCTGATTCTGTAAATTAATGTCTCCTTAGTGTTGTTCACGGTGGGTTTTGTTTCAGAAGGAGGATGTTTTCCTTCTTCTTTCATGGAACATACAGAGCCAGTCCGCTCGCCGTCCCCGGGCTGTGTGGTCCTAAGGCCACCGCGTCCCCATGCCACGAGATCCCAGGGCGCCGGCCCCACGCCAGAGCCAGGCTGAAGCCTTCTTGCCGAGCATGTCTGCCTCGTGCATAAGGCTCTGCTGGGAGTGGGCAAAGCCCTCATCAGGGCAGAGAGCCGAGTGCCCAGGCTTGTTCGGGCATCCGTCGGTCGACATCGTTCAGGTCCCCGGGAAATGCAGCCCCAGCCGTGGGGTGGAGGCAGATGCCACGTGGCTTCCTGCCTGTGGAGGAGGAGAAGGTGGTGGAAAAAGAGGGCCATAGCCTCTGGCCTGCTCGCTTGGTGTGGAGGGTCGGGTGGTGGGCGACTCGCAGAGAGGAGGGAGAGGGGCGTTCCCATGTGTGTCCCTGGCCCCCACCTTCCACCTTCCCAGATCCACTGTCCTCCCCGCAGTGCCCGCCCCTGTGCCTAGAAGGCTGGTCTGTGCGGGGCACTCTGAGCTCCAGCTCTGGCTCCCCGTTGGAGGGCGCGAGGAGAGAGGGGTCAGGACGTTCGTTGCCCCCACGTCTTGCCACGGTGACTCCTGCTGCTGCCAGTCGGGGGCACCGTCCCTCACTGCCCTCCCCTTACCGCGGGAGAGAAGCACCACCATGCTCTTCTCCTCCTCCTGGTCTCCTATCTCTCCCTCACCCTCGGCATTTACTGAGCACTGACTGTATGCCTGGCACTAAGAGCCACCTGTGTTACATGCATGACCTCACGTAACCCCATGAAGCATGCGTTTGCCTGATCTCATGTCACAAAGGAAGAAATGGAAGTTCAGAGACTCAAGACACTTGCCCAAGGTCACACAGCTCAAAGGCGTCAAGGCCGGGACCCAAACGCAGTATGATTCCAGTTCCCGATTTCCTGATGGCGTGGCGAGGCTGAATGGATGTTCCCAACCACATCGTGTCCCCAAGTAGGACGGCATTCCAACCATCCTTTGGGTTAAGGCGTTGCTAGTTAAGACGTAACTATCCTACCAGGGAGGTAACACACATGTCTCATTCAGAGGCAGTGCTGACGAGCAGCTGATCTGCAGAAAGCCCTTCCCAGCTTGGAGATGGCTGTCATGCTCATTGTCCCGCTGAGCAATTTAATCAGAGCTCTGCTGCATGTCTATTGTTACTTTATTCCCATTTTACAGATGGAGAAGTTGAGACTCAGTGGTGAAGGGCTTGCCCCAGATGCTCACACGGGGAGAATCTGGAGTAAGAGCATAAACCCAACCTAAAACGCTGCCTCCCCACCAGGCCCCATTGTTCCCCAGGAGCACAGCTCTCCCGGGGCATGGAGCTGGAGGCTGCGTGCAGGAACCCAGGGGTAGGGGTGTTGCAGCAGGAAGGCTGGGGAGATGCTGGGGAGGAGGGGACCTGCCTGCTCCCTGCATCATTGATTTGAGAGCCTTCGATGTCACGAGGGCCATGGAGGAAGGGGGATGTCTAGACGCATGTCAGATTACCTGGCTAGGAAAATCCCCAGAGGAACGTGCTTTACATGTGTAATGACCTGACGCTGTATTCACCTGGGCCGGACCTGCAGCTGGTTGCTGGGCTGGGGCGGGCAGGGGAAGCGTGCGTCTGGCCCCAGTGTGTCCCCTTGCAGTTGGGGAGCCTGGGTGGTGGTGCTGGTTTGTTTTGGACCTCCTGGAGTTTCCGTGTGTCATGCATAGAACGCACCGCGTGTAGTGAGCATCTGCCATGCTTGAGCCTTAACCAGCAACATTCACACAGCACCTTGCTTTGTGTCCTGCTCCCGAAGTACACATCTCCCCACCACCCCTGCTGGACATGGAGGTGTGCGAGGCACCTGCTTTGGAAGGAAAGAGTGTAGGAGGCGGGCCGGGCCAGGAGAGTAGTGGAAAGCCTGGCTTCCGCCCTGTCCCTCTACCGCCCGGCGCTGGCCTCTGATCCGTGACAGCATCTCCTGGAGCTGAGCTGGGCATCCAAGCTGTTTGCAGGGCCTCCAGGTCTGATTCTGGCCCTCTCGGAGTACGGGAGAGAGATTCCCAAATACACTACCCTTCTGCATTGCTTCTATAGTAGGCTGTGTTGTCTGCAAGTCAATGGTGACGTCGGCACTGTCTTATAGGGTCATTCCAAAGACTAAAGGAGATGATGATTGTAAATTGCCCAGCCTGACACCCAGCACATCGTGAGTACTCGATGTACAATTGCTGAGCGAATGAAAGAATGACGTCATGGCACACACGCGGCCAGGGATTGTGCACCTGACAACCACCCGCTAGGCCTGTGTTCTTAGGACTGTGACTCGCGTTATGCAGTAGTAACACTGTGGCCGTGTAAACAGCCTCCGCCTGTGTGCATCTGGGAAGCCGAAGGAAATGCCAGGGAGTCTGGGTGGGGGTCTCCGCGTCCAGGCGCATGCAGGTCTGCATCTCTCTGTGCCCCTGGGGAGAGGTCAGTTAGATGTGTGCAAAAGTAACGTATCTTCTGACCGCAAGCCATAAAGTCCCAGGCGCGCTTTGCCGGGGCTCCTTCTGCCTGTGCCGTGGAGGCTGGAATCAGAGGTGGCAGTGGGCTCGCGGCCAGCCCCGGGGTTACACCGCACTGAGTTTTGTCATTGCAGGTGCCCTAGTCCGTGCCGCCAGCTGCAGTGACCCGAAGGCGACCAGCATGTCAGCTGGAGGGGTGCAAACTCTGTCCACGATCTGCTTTCCTGTTCTCTGGTCTACGTGGGTTTCGAATGGGAATCTGTTTCTGGTTCGCCTCCAGCTTGTGCGTGTTTTCTCTGCCGGGCTGAGGCCCCAGAGCAGAAGGAGTGCTGGGTGCATCTCTGCCGACTGAGAGCGACCCGGCTTTGCTGGTCTGCCTCTTACAGCCCTTCCTCTGCTTTCTCCATTCTTCTTAATCCCCAAAAAGGGGTTTTCTGGGGCCATCTGTGCTGCCTTGTGTGGAACTCAGGGCAGCACTAGGTCGAGCCTGTGCTCCTTTAAACCTTCCATTCATGTCATTTTGGTGTGAAAGGATTTACTCATGAGAAACAGGTGGTGCAGATAAGGGAGCTGCTATCTCCGCTGGGTGCTTTGGCCACATTCCAGACGTGTCAACTTGCAAACAGACGGGGTGTTCTGTCCCGCATGGGGGACCGCGTGGGTAGGGGGTGGTGGCTTTTGCCATCGCTATGGCTGTGGCTGGGTGGAGGCTTGCGCGTGAGGTCACACGCGTGCGGGCAGGGGCTGTCTGTGGTTGTCACTCCTCCCGGACCAGGTTCCCGTGGGGATCAGCGGTCAGTCTGTTCCCTTAGGGCCCCAGAGGTGCCACAGCCGGACTGCCCGTGAGCGCTGGAGCGTGCTCTCACCGCGTGCGTTTGTTGAATGGCCACAGGGATCTGAAAAAGTGGATTTCAGCCTCATTTGGGAAAATGTTTGGGGATTTTCCAGACACACCCCATGGCCAGTAGGCCATTGCCTTCATTGTGCGAGGTCCCTGTGCAGGTGAGTGGGTCTTCTAAAGCCAAGGAATGTGTCAGAGGCAGAAACCTCCCTCCGGAAGGCACAGAGTGTACTCTGGCCAGTGGGAGAGCCTGTCGGCGCCCATCAGCACCACCATTTGCTCACCTCTGGTTTCTCTGTCCACTGGCACCCACCCCCCATCTTTCTCGTCTCAGAAAATACCACCTCCACTCTTCCCACCGTGTCAGCAGCCCAGTCAGCCCCACCTTCAGACTCCGTCTGGAGCACCTCCCTTCTCATAAGCTGCGTGCCACACCTGGGCAAGCCCTGCCGTGTCCCCTGGGCTGTTGCTGTGGCCTCCTCCCTGACTCTCCAGCCCCATTCCTAACCTCCTCCTTCACTGCCTCTTACCTGGCAGCAAGAGATGCCGGGAAAGCACAAGGTAGGCCCTGGTCCTCCTCCTTTTTATTTATTTTTTAAATTTATTTTATTTATTTATTTATTTAAGATTTATATTTATTTATTTGACAGAGAGATAGATAGCGAGAGCAGGAACACAAGCAGGGGGAGTGGGAGAGGGAGAAGCAGGCTTCCCGCCGAGCAGGGAGCCCGATGTGGATGACCCTGGGATCATGACCTGAGCCGAAGGCAGGCGCTAAAGACTGAGACACCCAGGCGCCCCCCTTCTCAGTTTTAAATCCCATACAGCCACCATGTCACAGAGTCGGCCTCAGGTTCCTGCAACAACGGGGACCCCCGTGTCTCGCCCAGGACACCCGCCCAGGGACATGTTTGGTTGTCACAATGGGGGCGCTGCTACCGGCATCTCATCTTGCAGGTGGAGGCCAGGGATTCTGCTCCGGATCTTGCAGTGCATGGGATGGCCCCACGAGCCCCCAGGTCACAGTGCCGAGGCCGAGAAACCTTGCCGTGCAGGGACGTGGATGTCCCTACCATTGCCGTCTGTCTGGAAGAGCGAATGGGGCCGGGCGTTTTCGTGCAATCTTGCTGAAAGTGGCCGAATTTACCTGGCCTTATCTCTGCCATCCATACTGTGTGATGGGTAGGGGGCGGAGGGAGACGCTGGGCAGGTGACAGCTTCTGGTACGAGTGCAAACCCTAGTTCTCGTGTGTTCATTTATTGGCTTGTTTCCCACACAAATGTCTGCAGGTAGATCCCTCAGGGCCATTGTGCTAGCCTCCAAATGCCATCATGGTGTGCGGGTGCCTGAGTCTTCCTGCCCTGCACCCTCTGTGAGCACCCGTCATTGTCACTGCCTGGCTTCCGTAATTCCAGGCATTTAGAAGGGAAAATGGTGAGGAGCAAAAGGCCGAGCATATCTCTCTTTTAAAATGCCCTTCTAAAACCCCATCCAGTCTCGTCCTCTAACAAGACACTCTGGAAAGTGGAGATTTTAGTTGGGCACGTGGCCACCCTGAACAAAATCCCCTGTGAAAACGGTGGGCAGGAAGTAGTGGTCTTGGCCACGCTTCTCAAACACTGGATTGAGTGAGGCGTGTGCTCTGTGCTCTTGGTTGTCCTGGACGAGTTTGTTCTTGGGGTCCCCTGACTTCCTCAATGGCACCGTCATTCTCCTGGTCAGCTTCCCACACGAGTGTACAGTCGGTGCTTGGTGAGAATTTGTGATTTACCCAAGGAAGGGTCTGTCCCAGAAGCTCCAGGTTAGGATGATGGTCAAGCTCATGCACGCCCCCCGCTTAACATCTTGAGAAAGTGTTTTCCTAAATGATCAGCAGTGATGGGGGCTTGTTCCTGAAGACATCTTCACCTTCAAGGAAATCCCCGTTTCTTTATATTCCTCGGCATGTTCCAGCCTTTGAGTCCACTCATTGCTCGGACCATCCTTGGGACGAGAGCCAGTACTCGGTGCTGCTGTTCCTGGGCCCTGGGATGGCCATGGGCCCAGGAGGGGTTCCCTCTGCACTCGACAGAAGAAGACCTCAAGGTGCCAACTGTGAGCCTGACATGAAACCATCTGGATGGTGCCTCTGTTCTTTCCACACCCTGCCTGTCTCCAGACTCCACCCCACAGCCGAGGGGGGCCTCAGAGCACACTCTCAGCAAGCAGGTCCTCATGGCAGCCCCTGTGCTTGCGCAGGCCAGGTGTGGGCTACGGGGAGGGGTAGACCAGGCCCTGGCCCACGGGGTCCCTGGTTGGTCCGGAGGCTACTGGGTGTGGAAGGTGAGTGAACAAGGAAGAAGTGAGTGTCATCTGGCCTGGGGGCATCCGGAGGGCTTCAGAATCCGAGACCCTCAGCCTCGTCCTCCTCCCCCTCAGATGGGCTGCTCCCCGGGCTCCCAGCCAAGGGCTCACCTCATTGGTCTCCTCCAGAGTCTGCAGTAACACCCTCGGGAGGGAGCCATTCTAGGTTTCCGTGGCGGCGGCCACACAGCTCTGGGAATTGTGCACTGATTGTATGCTTGAAACTGCTGGATGGAATGGTTTGTGAATTCTATCTCAGCAGAGATGCTTTTAAAGGAATCCTACCATGAGATCTTATTCTCTGGCCCACATTTGGCGATTGCCCACAAAGCCTAGGCTGTTCCTCCCGTTCTGTCCCGCACCGCTGCCCAGGCCCCCCGGCTCTGAGCTCGGCTCGTCTCTCCCACGTCAGTAGCAACTCAGCCGTCACATCTCCCACAGCGGAGAACCCCTCTCCCCGCCCCACATCTGTTCACTTCAGCCTTGCTACTCAAAGCGTGGTCCCCGGACCGGCAGCATCAGCATCCCTGAAGGGGGTCAGGAATGCAGAACCTCGGGCCCCACCTGGGACAGACTGACTCAGAATCTGCATTTTATCCCCAAGTGGTCGGAGCCTGGGATTGCACTGCCCTGGGGTGCAGCCTGGAGCGGCCAAGGTGCCCGGGGGACTGGGACGTGCGGCCGAGGCTGAGAAGCACCAGTCCCGGGCACACAGAGGTTTGGCCGCACGTAGCTGTTGGTCGCTAGCTGTCAGAGCCCAGCCTGCTGACCCTGCAGCGGACCCCCCCTCACACGCAGCGCCCACCCCACCCATTCTGCTTCATTACACTGAACGAGCCCCACGGTCTCCGTGGCCATTGTTAAACTTGGCCCCGACCGCACTGGGGCTCACAGCGATTGTCCAAACACCGAACTTCAAACAAACAAAGAGAAAATAACACTGGCTAATCCTTTGTGATAAGCCGCCTTTATCAGACCCCGTTGCTCTCAGCTGGCATGGGCTGGTCAGATGGCTGTCTCTTACACGCGGTAAACAAACATCACCTGTTTGTGCAGGATGACACGGGGGCGTCTCCCACTGCTGGCGTTATCGGGGAGGAAGCACTGGGTTGGGTGTGTGAGTATTTGGACATGCACCACCACCGCAGGACAATAACCGTGTGCTGGACATGCCCGGGGGTAACCAGATTGCGGCCCCGGCGGGCTTTGCTGAGCCCTGCCTGCTTATTGCTTCCTGCAAGGCCACTGCTGAGAAAGGGCACTTTCACCTCTTCCTGCCTCGGTGGCTCCCTGTCAGCGTCTAGACTCCGCGCTCACAATGGCAGGGCCTTCCGGGTCCCACTCTGTCTGTTGCCAGCTTTTGAGGCCGCAGATCTAAACTGGGATTTCCTGGATTCCCAGAGTCTTAGGATTGGAAGGGCCCAGAGGGCGGCAGAGTCACCCCTTCTCTCTCTTTATAGAAGGGAGGATGGAAGAGCAGGTCCGGGCGTGCCAGGAGGGAGTTGTTCCAGACGGAGCTGCCCCTCTGCCCTGCTGGGTGTGAGCAGGAGCCTCGCATCTTGGGTCGGGTCTGGGGGCAGATGTGTTGGGCCTGATGTCAGGGTGCATCGTACGTGGCTTGTCCAGGGGCATGGCTGTTGCCTTGACTCTGTGGTTCCTGTGCAGACCCAGCTTTGAGTTCTCCACGACAGCGTGGAATCTGGCTTGATGTTTCTCGTGCCTTACGATGCATTCGCATCCCAAGGGTCTTGTTATAAGGCTGATTCTGGTTCGCTGGGTCTGGGAGTCTCATTTCTAACCAGTCTGCAGTTGATGAGGATGTTCCTGGGGCTAGCACTTGGAGTAGGGGTCCCCGAATTCGTTGTGTTGAGGCCAGAGCAGTGAAAGGTGGGCAGTTGTGTGTCCTCTCCCCCCATTGAGCTCACAACACTGACATGAGCCACCAAGACTCTTATTTGGGCCCCAGAGAGCAGGTGGTTGGGGTCACCTTGACGCTGCTCTACCTGGGGACTGAGCCCCACCTGCAGAGACTCACAGACCTGTCAGTCCCCTCTCCTTGGACCTGGGCTGGGAACGTGGCCACTTCCACTAAAAGAAGGTGGAAGGGAGGCTGTGGCCCTCGCAGGCCTGCGCTGTAAGAGACCCTGGCAGCCTGTCCTTTGTGCTGCTGGGAGCCTGGAGCGGGCACATAGGAGGTCCGATCACCTGCTGGAGGGGCCAGGTGGAGAGAAGGAGGTACACCATCCCAGTGTCCTGGTCGAGCTCAGCCTGCCGGCTGCCAGCCACATGTCCTCACAACAAATGACCACCCTCAAGAGAGCAGAAGAACTCCCAGCTGAACCCCCCAGCCCAGCTTGCAGGATTGTGTGCCCATGAGACAGTGCTGGGCTCGGCCACCAGGTTCTGAGGTAGCTGGCTACCCAGTGACAGATCACTGGAAGAGCGACTGTTTGGTTTATCATCCCCCCGAGGGTAAAGGGGACACTGCCGGTAATTAGAACAGAACTGCCGCAGCACCAGGACCAGCCCCTGGAAACGAGGACACACGGTTGCCCTGGGACCAGCCAGTGAGCGCTGCCCACATGGGGGGTCTCCTCGAGATTCCTGCAGTGACAAGTGGTAGAAACAAAACTCGTGCCTGGTTTAGGGCGAGATGACCCAGTGTGGACTCAGAAAGCCCCGGGCGGTCCCGCTGCAGACGTGCTTCCATCCTGCGGCCTCACGCTGCGTCTTCGGGTCTCCGGCTCTCTTCATGCCCGCCTAGCTTTTTCTGGTTTCATTCTTTTTCTGGCTCTCCCCAGAAGCAGCGAGGCGATTCCCAAGCAACGTCAAGCTCTGCCCAAGAGCTGGATCGGAGTCTGTGGCATTGATTGGCCACGCTGGGCCACGTGTTGTGAACCAATCACTCCGGCAGGGGTGGTGATAGCCTTACAGGCCAGACCTGAGTTGCAAGGGCACCTCAGATCTGGGGTGGGGTCAAGCCCACCCTCCCATTCAGGGCAGAGAGGGGGTCGCCCTGGAAAACCTGGTCTCTGCTCTGCACGGGAACAGAGGGAGCGTGGGTGCCGAGGGCAGCTTTGCAGCACGCGTGGCCCCCACGTCCTGAGTCAGGCATGTCTGCATTTCACTGGGGAGACTCTTACTGCAGAGCTTCTCTGAGAACAGCCGGCAGCGACCGTGGAGGTGGCCAGAGGCCAACAGATGCTGCTGGTGAAGGTCTAACGTGCTACTACATCGCTGGGGCCTGCCTGGGAAGCAGCTCACAGTGCAGCTACTTAGAAGGGAGATTGTCATCACTGGACTGTCACCAAATTATACGCGAAACCCTCAAAGATAAGTGGGAGAAACGACCTTTAAAAGCCGTGTCCCGACACCTTCTAGAGCAAAGCTGACCCCAGCCTCATGCTGAACCCAAAGCCATGAAGGAAATCGCCTGGGTTCTCCAGCCCCTACAGACACGCATGGCGAGCCGGTAGCTCTCCTGGGGCGCTGGGTGGGGTGGAGAGGACACATGGCCGAGTGGGGGCGTCCGGGGCTCAGTCACAGGGCCGAGTGGGGGCATCCGGGGGCTCAGCTTGGCTGCTAGCTGGTCCATGGTTCCCCGCCTCACGACAGCTGGGTTCTGAGCAGGAACTCCTCCAGGGGTTCCTCCTAGACATACCTTTTCTGAATCACCTGTGGATCCAAGAAGTCTCAAGAGACATTTTTTAAAAGAACAGTGACCTAAGTGAAAATGAAAAAACACAGCTTGTCAAAAACGGTGGGATGCGGTAAGACCGGTGCCTGCAGGAGATGCAGACAGAAGCCGCCTGCAGGAAGCAGAGTCCAGGTGAGGGTGGGGATAGACAGAGTCCCCCTCCATTGCTCGTCGTCGGTGAAAGCAGCTGCAGGGCCTGCCCACGTTCCAGGTGGGGAGAGGTGCACCAGGAGCAACGTGGACGCCCCTTCCCAGAGGAGCTTGTGGGTGGCTGTGGCTGCCGTGCTCTGGGAAATGCAGCCTGACACCTCTTTCAGGAAGGCCTCCTTGTTGCCCCCCTCAACAGTCCCATCTTGGTGCACAGAGGGGTGTAGTTAATACCTACAACATCCACATTTCTCAGTCCTGGCTGCACAGTAATCTCATGTGGGAAGCTTGAGACAAATACCTGGTCCTGGACCCCGCCCCGGAGATTCAGACTTGAGTAGTCTGCTCTGGGGCCGGGATGTCTTTTTGAGGCTCCCCAGGTGACTCTCTTTGCAGCGGGGCCGAGAACCTCTGTGGTGAATGAATGAATTTACAAGTGATTCGTTGGGATGAAGTGTTCTGGCTAAACAAGACAAGAACAGCAATTTAGAAACTCAATTTTTAGAAACTAAATATTGATAGAGCGGCACAGTGAAGAAAAGCATACCGGAAGAGATGAGTGTAAAAGGGATAAAATCGCGGAAGAAGGAGGCACCTGTTGCAGTGGGCGGTCGCGGCGTCAGCGAGGGACGTGAGCGCCCGGCGTGGGGTCTCAGAGCCCGGGCACAGACCTGTGACCAGCTGACCAGGTGAAGAGCAAGGAGGGAAACCCTCCCCCAGAGGAAGGCTGGCCCAGGCTTCCCTCTCCTCCGTGACATTGGCACACGGGACACTTCACAACAGACGTGGAAAATCTCTGCTCAACCAAGTTTATGTTTTTTTTCCTTCTACGAACGCAGCAAACACTTTGAAAATGTCTCAAGATGCTTCGAGAGATTTTTTTTCATGGACTGACCACCTATAACTCGGGCTACATTTCTGTATGTGAGATGTGCGTACGGACATACATGCACACGCGTGCACACACTCAAATAGGATGGCAAAGTTCCCATGGAGAGAAGTCTCTAGTGGCTTGCCACAGGGCTCTGCAGTTAGCTCTGTCATACTCACTGTTCTTTTTTACTGCAGCAAAAAAAAACACATACCATAAAATCTGCTGTTTTATCCATTTTTAAATGCACAGAACAGTGGTGTTAAGCATAAGCATGCTGTTGTGTAGCAAACCTACTCACTACTTGTATATATCTACTCGGCTGAAGAAAAACCATTTCATCAAACTGTAGAATTCGCAAAACTCAGGAACAGTTCTCATGAGGTGTGTGAGGAAGAAATAATTCAAAAGAGAGTAGACAGTTATGTCCAAAGCATCTCTAAAAACCCATAGCTTAGGACCTGGCATTTAGCAGGTGCCTGTTATAATGTTTATGAACTAAATTAATTGTACTAAGTTGGAATGAAGGACCCAAAGTGTTGACATTCAACAGAGACATGTAAAATCCTCATTTAGGTCTAAAACCAGAAAGATCTAGACTTCAAAGTCCAGCTCAGGAAGGAAGAAATGTTGTCTGATCTTTTAAAAATCTGAAATACTTGGAGCATGCAGATGAGCACAGAGAATAAAGCAACCAGTCACCATATACGTGCCACCCAATTTAACCAACACTAACGTTTCCCCTGTGTGTTTGGATGTTGTTTTTATGAGAGAAAACCTGAGGGATGCATTGGAGATCTTCCATATACCTCTCCTGGTCCCATTGCCCTGGCTTCCTTGTCTAGACTTGACCACCACCTTGATGTTGACGTCTGTCATTCCCACGCATGTTTTTATATGTGGCCACATGTGGATTCATCCAGAACACGTTATGAAGGCTCATGTTCTTATGCTGCATATAAACAGTCTCCTATTGTACTTTCCCTCTGCAAATTGCTTTGCTGGCTTCACACGACGCTTCGAGACCCATCGGGGCCATCACAGAGCTCTGTTGTTGGAGCTGGCTGCTCTGGGGTGCGCTCCTGAGTGAATCTCCTCCGCCCGTGGCTGGATGCATGTGTGGATGCAGGGCAGCGTGGCTCTCCAGGTGAAGCTCGAGGCAGACGAGCCAGCCGGGTTCTCACGGTGATTCATCCCCTGGAATCTCTTCCACTGACAGCTGGAGGCCAGTGGTGGTTTGTTCGACCTTTGTGGGTCAGTCTCCCTCTGGATAAACTTTTTATTATTTT
The DNA here is from genome assembly GCF_002201575.2 of Neomonachus schauinslandi. Classification (NCBI taxonomy): domain Eukaryota; kingdom Metazoa; phylum Chordata; class Mammalia; order Carnivora; family Phocidae; genus Neomonachus; species Neomonachus schauinslandi. The sequence continues at coordinate 357 of NW_025408746.1, read as the reverse complement.
TTTGGTTAGAGCATGATTTTATCAAACAACGGATTTGGTTGACTCATTTCTCCCGGATTTGAACAGGCACATTGGTTGCCCTGAGTGGATTGATTAGCCAGCTAGTTCTCAACCCTGGCTGCGCATTAGAATGACCTGGGGAGCTCCCAGCAGGTCCCGCTGCCCGGCCCCAGTGCCAGAGATCCCATCCCTGCATCTCCAGGCATGGGGCCTGGCTGTGGCTTGTGAATGAGAGAGAAGCCCGGGTGGGAGCCAGCTGCGCGGGGACCAGGCAGCTGCCGTGGGAGGCTAGCAGTCTGGGCTGCGTGCGGGGGGGGCAGAGTTTGGCTCCAACCGTCCCAAGGCCATTTGGTCTTC
>NW_025408745.1:0-38518 GCF_002201575.2 Neomonachus schauinslandi | reverse complement strand
ATGATGATGATGATGGTGGTGGCGGTGATGACGGTGATAGTGGTGATGATGGTGATGGTCATGGTGATGGTGGTGATGATGGTGATGATACTGATCATGGTGATCATGATTATGATGATGATGGTGATGGTGGTGATGGTCATGGTGATGGTGGTGATGATGGCGATGGTAATGATGACACTGATCACGATTATGATGATGATGGTGATGGTGGTGATGATGACAATGACGGTGATGGTCGTGGTGGTGGTGGTGATGATGATGGTGATGATGTTGGTGGTGATGATATTAATCATGGTGATCATGCTTTTGATGATGATGGTGGTGATGGCAATGATGGTGGTAATGATAGTGGTAATGATGGTGATCATGATGATGACAGTGAGGATGGGATGAGAACGATGGTGGTGATGATGGTGACAATGAACACTTACATGGAACCACAGGTGCCAGTCCCTAGCCCAAGCCTTTTGCATATATTAACTCATTTGAGTTCTCATAATTGCCCTGTGAATGAGGAACTGTAATTACCTCCACTTTACAGATAAAGAAGTTGAGCCCTAAAGAGTGAAGTCCCTTGTCTGATCTCAAGAAAGACAGTTTAGAAAAGCTTGTTCTGGGGGTAGTAGCGCAGAGGAGTTAAAGTAAAAGGTTTTGTTCTTTGGAAGCCGTAAAGAGAACTACAAAAACTTGTTTTTAGCTCATCTGGAAATGAAGGTCAGCGGGGTCTCCTTGCCTTTTATTTTCTTTCTTTCTTCCCTTTCTATGTATTTATTTTTAAATATTTGAGCCTCCATTTCACTGACAGAGTGTGAAAAATATTTGTCCCTTTCGAGGTGCTTATTCACCCTGGAAAACTGGCTGTCATCCAAATGTCATCCCAATGTGTAGTCAGCTATCAGTGTAAACTAAGGATTCACATTCCCAAAACAGAACACAGTTAGGGATTGTTCATTTGTTGAAAACCCTTTAAACCTCACACTGTTTACTTCATTGCTTTTTCCTTGTTTATTGGACCAAAAAGAAAAAAAAAAAAAAGCCAGCACAAACACAATGAAAAACAGACAAGACAGATGGAGTGCACTGAGGATTTTCCATAGATGCTCAGCATCTTCTGATGGCTGGCAGACAGTGAGAGGAGATGGATGAAGAAGGCTCAGTGCAGTCAGCACACACAACTGTAGGGCATCAGAGAAATCAGGGCTGCACCTGGGAATGCAGGAGGCCTGCTCGGAGCACCAGGCTGGGCAGGCCATGGGGATTCTTCTCAAACTCCCACGGCCCCTCAGGAAGGCACTATGCTAGGTGCCCAGGGTAAAATTGGGGGGAAAACGGAAATCTGGGGAGCAGAGGAACTTCAGTTGGGGAGGGGAATGAGAAGACACTAAATAGGCAATTACAAGTCATGTTGATGTTCTACGATGGGGTATGGCAGAGACCATTCTGTTTTATTTTCCTTTTCCTGAGCACACATGAGGGATTAATACATTTTCCCACCTCCATCCCAGTTAGGTTGGGGGCCAGTGATTAGTCTGGCCAATGGACTGTGGGCAGTGACCTGGGGCACTTGGGTCAGGGGCAGTTAAGGGCAGGAGTCAGTTCTTGACACTCTCTACCCCTACCTGTGTCCAGAAGGGAAGCCTCCACCAGCCTGGGTCCCTAACTGATGGTGGGGAAAGGGGACCCCCTGAACTTTTTTGAACATGTAACCCAAGTGAGAAATAGACCTTGATTGTGTGAAGTCACTGAGGTTTCAGGGTTAATTTGTTGCTCGCCTGTCCTGGCTGACATGAAGGGGCAATCAATCACATGTGCTTGGGGCACAGGGAAAGGGTGATGGGAGGAGATGGTGGTCGGCAAAGGCATCTCTTGGAGGTGAGAGGGACACTGAGCCATTACGGAGCTGTTCAGGTGACAGTGGAGGAAAAGCATTCCAGGCAGAGGGAACAACATGGGCAAAAGCTGAAGGGAAGGAACTGTGCGTATCCAAGAACATGCAGAAGGGTCCAGCGTGAAGGGACTGGAGGGGCAGGTGCAACTTCCAGGTAAAGGGAGCTGGGACCTTGAATATCATGCTAAAGGGTTTGGACTTCATTGTGTGTCTTATGTCGGCTCAGGCTGCCATAACAAAGCACCACAGACTGGGCAGCTTAAACCCTCTTGTATTTCTTGCATTTCTGGTGGCTGAAGTATGAGATCAAAGTGCCAGCCAATCTGCTTCCTGGTGAGGTCCCTCTTCCTGGTTTGTAGACAACTGCCTTCTCCCCCATGTCCTCACTTGGTCTTTTTTCCTCCTCTTACAGGGACATGATCCTATCAAGAGGCCCTATCTTCATGCCCTGATCTAATTACCTCTCAAGGGTCCCTCTTCAAACACCATCACACTGGGGCGGGGAGGTCAGGACTTTGACATAGGAACTGGGTCAGGGGCACTATTCTAAGCCTCGTGCAAACCAGGGAGGGTTGCCAGGATGGTCTTAGGAGCCGAGTGACAAAAATCATGTTGCATGTTAAAGGGTCATGCTAGCTCCATTGTGGCTTGGAGATAGAAAAGAGCAAAGCCAGAGGGAGAAACCCAATTTCCACCTTCTACCCATCAGCGCACGTCTTCAATATTATTTACTGAGGACCTACTATGTGCCCAGCACTGTTGTAGGTGCTGAGGAGACAGCAGTGAGCATAACAGACCCCTGTCCTCGCGGAACTCACACAGACACATGTGGGGGCGGGGTAAGCCTGTGTTCTTTTCCACATGTGTGTTGTATGTCGACAAAATGTCCAACACAATTCAGGCAATGCATATGCCAAATAAAAGTGGGACAATATATCCAGGGATATTCCCTGGAGGAGGTGGGATAGGATCACTCCACCTCAAAGCCTGAGACTCATCCTCCCCACCCAGTGTCCGCGCAGGGTGCCAGCTCGCAGATGGCATGTGCTTCACCAGGGTCCACAAAGCACTTCCCACTGTGTGCGGATGACACATTTGAAACATGTTAATTGGTCTACACTTGTAATAATCTGTTTTAAGAAAAAAATGTATATAACCAACAGGAATCCTTATATTATCTGGGATAAGTTGAGTTAAAAGATAAAGAGGAAAGTGTCAGATCAAAGTTGATTCAAGAAAAAACATTAATCAAAATCATAGTCACAGGGGGCGCCTGGGTGGCTCAGTCGGTGAAGCGTCTGCCTTCGGCTCAGGTCATCACCCCAGGGTCCTGGGATCGAGACCCGTGTGGGGCTCCCTGCTCAGGGGGAACCTGCTTCTCCCTCTCCCTCTGCTGCTCCCTCGGCTTGTGCACGCACGCTCTCTCTCTCTCTCTCTCTCTCTCAAATAAATAAATAAAATCTTAAAACAAAATCGTAACCACAGGTGTCACACGCAGGAAAGGTAGTTATGGCCCAGTTGGGAAGGAAGTGCCCAACCAGCTGCAGATGGACGCCATCGTGCGGGAGAAGCACCAGCTTCCTCGCTCTGCGGTCATCGCTTTCCCGCCATGAAATGAGGACAAAAGTTCTCTGATCACCAGGTGGCCATCAGTACTCTGTCACCTCTTGTTGCCCAGACCAGAGGCATTTTCAAAAAATTCATCCTGCAGAGTGTCCAAGGGAGACTTGCCACCCTCGGATAACGGGACAAAAAAATGAGAGAGAAAACTGAAAATCGGAAGACGCAGGCTGCCCCGTGCATGGCAGTCCTGCCAAGCAGACGGAAGCAGGTGCGGGCGTTCTCTGAGAACTGGGGAGTCTTGGGGCAGCGGCCCCGTGGTCTGCCCTGCGTGTGGATGTCCACGGTGCCTGGGGAGGGCACTGTCTGCAGCAGGGGCCACACTTCTGGGTCAAGCCCGGCCCTGTGGCTGCTGCTGGGACCCACCCGTGTGCCGTGTGCCACTCGGGGCTGCGCACCCCCCTGCTCCCACCTCGGCCGTGCCCCTGGATAGCAGGGGATATCATCGCCTCTCAGGGTTTATTTATGGCTTTTTCCGTTGCAAGTGGAGCCAGCTATCAGGCCAGACACACTCTGCTTTTGAAAATTTAGCCTGGTTTGTGACTCCAACATTGAAATGGGATCTAAGGGGAGGGCTCGTATCTGCGTTGACACAGACGGGCCAATTGTGTCTCTTTAATGACAAGATAAAAACAGTTTTCAAAACAGGGGAGAAAGCACACGCAAAGCAGAGGCTACGGAGACTCCCGGGGAGGTGGCCGCTGAGCCCTGGTCTGCAGAAGATGAAGGGACGTCGTGACCCCCTGGCAAAGTCTTGAACACCCTTCTCTCAGTGACCCTATTGCAATGCACACGGCACCCCCACGCTCCCCATGCCCGCCCCCCATTCTCCTTTTCTCCCCGTGTGTCCGTGCACTTTACTTTCAGTATTGTCTGACCTCCCTCCAGCACCCACGCTCCCCTGGGGCACGTGTCTGTTCAGTTCTGCCCCTGACTGTACCCCAGTGCCTGGACGAGAGAAGGCCTCATGGGGCTGGGCTTGCTGCTTCTGGACTCTCTACCTGTGGACTCAGATGGCCTGGACTCCCCGTGTCTGGCTGATTTTGCTCAGCACACTGTTTGGTTGTGGATCTCTCATTCTTGTTGCTGTGTTAGGCTGCATTCTGACCTATACCAAGTCTATCCATTCCACTGTGCTGCGCATTGTGGGTCTTCCCAGATTGGGCTTAGTACCGAGGCGCGGCCAAGAACGTGCCAGTCCTTGGGCGCTGGGGTTTAGATCCCTAAACGGGTTGCACCAGGGCAGGCAGGTGGAAGCCCCTGGCCTGCTTCCATGGAGGTCCTGCTCAGCGGAGGCACTGTTTTTTGTTAGCTAGAAGGGATGTCCAAACTTTCAGAGGATACCCATTACCGAAAATAAAGACACGGCAAATGCAAGAGGAGCCCGTGCTCACACTGGGACTGCTCAAATCCCAAACTAGGGTGGTCCCCTCTGGCGGGCTGAAAGAGGACTACCGTTCACAGACCGCCTGCCCCCTAGCCCCCACGGCTTCTTGTGCCCCGCCGTTAATGGCCGAGGCCATGCATCGTACCTGGAGATCTGGCGGCCGATGTCCTCTGACCTTTGTGTCAAAGGGGAAGGTGGCAGACGGAGCAAGGAAGAGGCCAGTTCTGGGCCCAGTTTGCGGGGAGCCACGGCCCCTCCCTCGAAGGACGAACTTCTATCGAAACCCTCCCCAGGAGAGCCTGTCCCCCAGAGGTCACACCCTGAACCCCCATCAGCTTCTGCCACATACACTTGTTGGGTTTTATCTCCATTTCTAATTTGAGCTAAAATTTCCAAAAATGAGAGATTTCACCAACCATGATCTACTTCGGCTTCTCTTAAACTACAAGCAGCGTGCCCACCCCAGCCCCGTGTTTCACGGTGGCCACACGTGGCAGAGCTGAGAAGTGACGTCCTACTGATGCTCTGTACGGGTAGCAGGAGTAAGTTCCCAAACAGGAAATTACTTTATGCACATGGCGCACGCCCCCGAGCCTCACATGAACTCGATTCTAGGTGTTTGACAGGAGAGACAGAGAGAGACGGGGAAGAGAAGGATTTGGGAAAGTGAGGGCCGTTTTGGCCGCTGCGTCACTCCGTGGATCTTACGGAGATGAGCTCAGAGCCCAGCCCCCGGGCGCCCATCGGAGAGAGTGTCGTGCACCAGAGAAGGCCGCAGGAGGCCCTGCTCGCGGCCACGTCGTGCGTCCGGGCCCCCCCCGGCTCAGGCCAGGTACGGCCGCCCCAGCGCAGACCCACAGCCCCTGTGGATGATGTCACTGTGCTTTCGAGGTTTATTTTTTCTCTAGTGTTCTTAATTGGGGGTTTATGTGCCAACATTAGAACTTAATTCCTGTTCAAATGACAACTCTGTTGACTGACATTAAATACGGTTTTTAGCCAAGCTTCTGCATCCAACCCCGCCTGACTTGTGCCGTCCCCTTGGTTCACACTCTCTGCCATCTGAAGTGTCCCCACACTGCCCCAGAGCAGCGTCAGGCCCCCAGGGAGGAGGAAAGCCATGGTGGAGTCCCGTCCGCTGGCCTATCCTCCCTCCCTCCCTTCCTGCCTTTACTCACTCAGCAGACATCAATGAGCAAGAACCCCCATGAGTTGGGGCTGTGCACCCCCTCAGGGCGCACACAGAAACATGTGCGGTGGGGACCAGACCTCTGTTCAATGTCCACGTCCCCCTCCACTCAGTGTGGGGCAGGACCCCCAGGCCTTACCAGGAGAGCCCACCTCCCCACCCCGAGTCTGCATTGGGCAAACCCTGGTGCAGCTGTTCTGGAGCCTGAGACCACCCCTCTGACCGTGGATGCCGGTCGGCGGCCCCGGGCTGGGGGGCCAGAAAGCCCCGAAAGGCAGCTTGCAGGGACCCCACAGCATCTAGCAAGTGGGCCTTTCAGTCTGCGCTCCTGTGTCTCAGCAGACTTCCCACCTTCTCGGTTCATGCTGACAAGGGCACATTCTTTTCTGCCATTGAAGACCCCAGAAGCGTAGGAGGGAAAGAACCAGAGCCACGGCCTCCCTTTCTCCTCCCCTCACCCCGCCTCTGCTCTGCCCCGGCCAGGCTCTGTGCCGCCTGCAGGCAGGGGCTCAGTGGGGAACCGCAACTCCAGAGCCCACTGCCTGGTGACCGGATCCCCTTCCCTGGCCATTGCCCTTCCTGCTGCTGAGACAGAACGGCACCGTGGGGACGATACTGCCAGGCCTCACACGTTGTTAGTGTGTGTTCGTGCGGGTCGTCGGGGGCAGACGCCAGGGCAGAGTTAGGCACGGGGCGGCGGGTCATGATGCCAACGTGAGGGGCCAAGCGGAACAGCTGCACCGGGCTCTGTAAATCTGGCTAGCTCTTTTCAAAAGCATCCAGACAGCATTTATCAAACACTTAAACACACTTTGCCAGTAATTTCCACTTCTAGCAATTTATCTGATGGATCTAATCCAGCATCTGCATGAAGATAAGAATTTTGTATAGCGTGTTCACAGTAACAAAGGATTGAAACAGCCCCAATGTCCAGCATCAGGAGCCTGGTGACAGAAACAGTGGGACGTCCATACACAGAGTGGTACGCAGCCGGGTAAAGAGAAGGAGGCGTCGCCAATGTAGGACAGAATTCCCGGAGAGACTGCCGAGTGACGGCAGGCAAAGCTGGACTCGTGGACACAGAGGGGTCACCATGTACACACGCTCCATCGGCCCGACGGACGCCGAGGAAGCCCAGCAGTGCGCTGGGAGGCGGGCCGTGCACCCTCCAGCCCTCCCGTGCCCAGGGTTTGCTCTGGCTCTGGCCACTCCTGCAGACTGTGAGTCCCCATCCTGCAGTGTGAGGGGCCGGGCTGTGTCCATGCTCGTGGACACGGCCACAGCATGCAGCACGCAGCCCGGCGTGGGGCACAGAGCAGGGCCAGGCGGCAGGAGTGGGATGGCAAAGTGAATCCCCACTTCCCAGCTTAGGAGCCTGAGGTTCGGGGATGCGACAGGACCTGTCTGAGGTCAGCTGGCCCGTGAAGGTGGCTGGCCCAGGGCCGTTACCTCCTGTCCCCCAAGACAGGTGTTGGGGATGCGAAGCCGGCCACCTTGCAGAAATGCTTCATGGTGACGACCAGTTCGTCTGCACGGGGGAGCAGGTGGGAGGCTACGGCTTTGCTGAGAGCATCATGCTCCAGGACATCTCCCACTTCCCAGGGGCCACCGTGCCCGGCTTCTCCGAGCGCTAATGAGCAGCCAGTTTGGGTCCACACGCGCCCCTCCCACGCGGACAGACTCGTTGTGGGTTCCAAGCAGCTATGAAGGTCGGCGAAGCCAGTTCACTGGGAGGCCAGATGCTTCCCCTCTGTCTTCAGCCATTCTCCTCCTCCTCCTCCACCCCAGACACGCGCGGCGTGTGGAAGACATAAATCACCGTATTTACGGTGCTGCAGAATCTGTTTATTCCCTCTGTCCGTATTGTTCAACCGGCACTCACGCTCGTCTGAATCAGTTGGCTTATTCTCGCCTCCCCACAGCTGATGGGAGAGAGAGACTATTTACTCAAAGCTGAGAACTTCAAAGAATGAGTCCTTGTCTCGAGGGGCTCCCAGCGCCTCACACCCATGAGCCTACTCAAAGTGGGGGGCTGAGCGCCAGAGGCCCTTCCAGGGGACGCGGTCTCCGTCCTTTCTCTAACGCAGTCACATGCACGCTCACACATTCACACGGTGACACACCCACTCACTGCACACACACACACAGTCATGCTCACACCCACACGCTCACACACACTGAGATGCACTCACACACAAATTCCAACTCATTGTCACACTCACAAGGTGACACTCTCACATACTCATGCTCACACGCACACCCCACACTCTCACACACACTACACCCCCACCCTCCCCACACACATCTCACACGGGTCATACTACACACACACTCTCACACTCACACACACACCCTCACACGGCACACCCCCACCCCTCCATATACACTCACACACTCACACTACACCCCCACTCTCCCCACACTCACACACTCACACAACACACACCCACCCCCACACAAACACTCTCACACTCCACACCCACCCCCCACACTCTCACACTCACACACACACTCTCACACCGCACACCCCACCCCTCCATATACACTCACACACTCACGCTACACCCCCACACACTCTCACACACTCACACTGTGCACACCCACCCCCACACACACTCTCACACATAGATAACAAAGACTACTGTCTCTCCCTGCAGTGGGTTTTCCCCTAATTCCCTCAAACTTTCCCGTTTATTTCCTGTCCTTGGGAAAGGGAATTTCTGAATCCTTCTGGGGTTTCTCATTAAGATCCTGACAAATGGGACAAGAAGGAGGACTTGAAGCCCACCGCATCACCAAATATGGGATAAAAATGTGCCCTTTCCCCTCCTGCCCCCCCGCAGCATGACCAGAGTGCTACCTCTGCCCCAGAGGGCCGTTGCTCAGGCCTGTCTCACCCAGCTCCCAACAAATGCTGAAGGGGCCGGCGTGGCCACACAGACTTCCCCGTGAAACCCAAGATGCACAGGGATTGCCCTTTAAACACAATGCGGGGCTTTCTTTAGAGGCGGCCTGACCCGTCTGCATTGCTCCTGCCTTAGCACTGATTGACAGGGCCCCTGGGGCCCACAGGGTGAGGCCTCCACCAGGGCTGTGGCCTTTTCTGGGGTTTAGAGGCCCCCCAACAGATTATCGGGATGGTCCCTTAGGGACCAATCTTTCAGGTTTTCCTGTCAAGGATTCCTACCTCCTTCTTGGCACGCGGAAGCGGGGTTGACGGCAGCTGGGCTGTCCACCCGTGTGGCCTCCGGGAAGGCATCCCCAGAGCCGGCTCCATCTCTCCATCAAGCACACACACCACCGCCGGGACCGTCCCTCATTTTTTCGTCCCTAGGGTTCCCTGACAGTGGGGGAAAAGGCTGCAAGCCGCAGTGGGGGTGTGGCCTCGGCTCCCCGACCCTGGGCTGGGACCGTCACCACAGATCTATGAAAAACAAGCCCTGTGATCCCTGCCGTTGGCAAGCGCACAATTGTGGCCTTATGTTTCCCCATGGCGGCTTGCCTTCCCGGACAGGGACAGGCGGCCTCTGCCCAGCAGCCGGAGACCCCAGCATGGTGCACAGCAGCAGGGAGGCCCCATGGAGCCCCTGCGAGGGGCCACGCTGTGCTCCGGGACACTCACAGCCAGGCGAGGACGAGCTCCTGCTGCCAGCCTGCAGATGGGGAAACTGAGACACGGTGTGCCACCAGCAGCGAGCCGCCTGCCTGGGACTCTGGCTCCATCCTGCACGCCCTGTCTCAGCCCAGTATCCTCTGAGCAGCCTGTCGCTCCCAGGAGATGTCTCAGAGAGGTAACGAAGAGTGTGGGCAATGCTGGCAGAAAGGCCTAGACCCCCACACTGTGTCCACCGCCTGCTCCTTCATCCAGCTGCCCGGTCCCACTGACCCTCCTGTCTTCCAGCACACACACCTGCCTGCCACCTGCTTTAAGGGCTGCCCGTTCCTTCCAGCCAGGTCCCTGCGCAAGTGCCCTCGAGGGGCCTTCCCATCCACCTGGGCCAAAATCATGGCGCCACCGCCATCACCATCTGTCTCCTCAGCTGGCCAAATCCTCACGAGAGCACTTGCTTCTCACCAGCACCCATGAGCGGATCTGTTTCCTCACTTATGGAGTCTTTCCTCTCCTGGGCTGTGGGTTTACTGAAGGTAAGGATTTGTGTAGATTCCATCCACGGATGTATCTCCAGGCCCTAGAACAGTGCCTGGCACACAATAGGGGCTCAGTAAGCATCTAATGAATGAACAGACAGACGAGGAAGAAATGAGGGACCTGCAGGGTGCGTTCGCCTTAGCTTCCAGCAGGGATGGCTCCATAATGGCCTTCCTGATCACGGTGGCGTTCCTTCCTGCCCCTCATCCCCCGTACACTGATTCCCGCCCCTGAAACCGTTGTATATGACCTGCCTGACCCCCATGTTCCCAGCTGTTGCCCACAGGCCCTGGGGAGCCCACGACTCAAACTGGGCCGAACAGAAATCAGTGTCCCCTCCCTGGAAATTGAACCGGGATCAAGAGGGCTCATCTTGTTTTATGCTGCTGGGTACATACTGTTGTGAAAATATTTCCCCGGAGCAGAGGGAATGGACTGAAGGAGGACGATCAATGAAGAAAAACACAATACAGACAGAAAAGAGGCAGAGGGGCGGTGGAGGGAGATGGAGAATTCTTGCATCCCCCCGGGACCTGGTCCCAGCCCATCCACAGCGTTCTTACAGATCCCCCTTGTGTTGCCTAGGCCACCACCAGCGGGCCTGTCCTCCCCACCAACAAGAACCTAGCTCAGGTCGCAGGCTCCTTTTCCACCCTCAGCCTGTCCTCCTGCCCCCTGCCTCCCACCAGTGTGTGAGCACAGGGCCGCGAGTTTGGAAGGGGACGAGGGCGTCCTGGCAGATCATGCTGACCTCCATGTGCTCAGGGAAACCTGACTTGCATGCATGCTCGTCAGCATCAGGCTGCCTGTCCACTGATCCCACGGGCCCTTTGAACACCTCTCTACGCCAGACACTCAGCTTGTGCTGGGGACACAGCGATGAGCAGACAGGCAAATGCTCAGCTCCTGGAAAATTTGCATTCTGTCAGGAGAGGAGTGACTTCACAAACCCAAAAAATAAAAGCCAGATATTATTCTGTAAGTATGATGGAGGAGCCTGGGGGCAGGAGAGGGATTGCCCTTATAAATAGGACTGTTTGCATTGGTGTCACTGAAAATGTGGCATTTCGATAACAGTTCAAAGAAGTGAGGGAAAAATCCAGGTTCAGCAATCCAGGAGCAGCAAGTGCAAAGGCCCTAGGGTAGATGGTGCCTGCTGAGAATCAGAGAGCCAGCCCACCGGTGTGGGAGGTAGTGAGCAAGGTAGTAGTTCTAGAAAGAAAACAGGGGACACGGGCTGCAGGGGACACGCCAGGGAGGCCAGTTGCCCGCTGTGTGCATATGATTTGGGCCTCACAGAATTTTGGGAATGAGAGAGAAGGAGCAAAGACTCACAAAGGTCAGGGGGATTTAAGGCCACACAGCCACTATGTGGAGCGTATGGGGCTCTTACCACCTGAACAAACCCAGGGGTTTAAACTAAGTATTGTTCAGAAGCGGTAACTGAATTCCATGGCAGTGTCCCATGTTACATCCCCCCTGGCAGTCCCCAGCCGGGGCGGGGGGTGACTGCTGATGGGAACGTTCTGGAGTCAGATACAGGTGGAGGATGCACGGCACACCGTGAACGGACTAAATGCCGTGGAACCCCTCACTCTAACACGGCTAACATGGCGACCTCTATGTTGGGTGTATTTTGCCACAATCGGAATAAAAGCGACGGCCTATCTCAGGCCCCCTCGGGACATATAGGGACAGTTGCATTGTCGCCTTCGTTCTGTCTGTTTAGCACATTTATGAATGGGCTTGGACTCTCATCAAGGGTTTCCGGAATTTACCTTGAGGAGAATGTCTAAGAACGGCCCGGTGGGGCTATCTCCAAGTGTCCTGTTCAGATTTCCGGGCTGACAGGGACAATTTGCCGACTGCTGGCTTCACTCTCCAAACCAGACCCCGAGGCATCAAGGAAGCGCCTCCAAGGTCACCCCAAACGTGTCCAGCACCAGACGACATCAACACCCTGCCCCTCATGGAAGCCCCAAGAACATGAACTAATAACAATAAATAGCTATTTGGTTATATTTTACGGATGCATTTGGACTGCATTTCAGGCAATTTTATGGGCAAATGCTATTTTGAGCATTCCCAAATTCCCAAATTGCACGTGAAGCATCTGCAGCATGAACATCTGGAGTTTTATGCTCGTGGCTCCTTGTGCGTGCTGGGACATAAATCTGGTCCTGTTCTGAGATCCCAGCGTGCTTTACCGATGGGTAAGACAGGCCTACCCTGCGTCATCCCCACGTCCGCAAGACGAGGACGCCCATGGAAGGTGGGGCGCGCTGGGTGGCAGCGGGGGCCGTCAGTCCCACCAGCTCTAAAGAAGCCATGTCCATCCTTGTGGGTGTGGCTGTGCTCTCCCTCTCCCTAAATTTAGGGAGAGCCTGTCCCAAGTGGGCACAGGTAGACTCACGCCATCACCTTTCCTGCTAAGTCTGCAGGCCCCAGCTGGCTGGGCTCAATGAGGGGAGAGTGTTCTCAGGGGCTGCCCATTGCCTGAGGGTGAAGAGCAGGCTCCTGGCCAGGACGGTCTGGGCCGACTCCTGCTGACCTGAACGGAACCCCGTCTGTGTCCTTAGCGAACGTCCTTCCACCACTGAGCACCTTGTCTGGCTTGTGATACGTGTCCCACTGTTAGTGCATAAACACTTGTTAATAAATTCGTAAACAACTGAATGAATGAAGAATGTCATCTCATGGGCACCTTCGGTGGCTGTGCATCCGCAGAAGCAAGCTGGCCATGGGATGGCGCATCGACATCCTTCCGTCGTCTTCCCCACAGGTTGGTTTACAGCCTGCAGTCCCACGGCCAAAGTCTGCTGCGTAAGTGACTTTCAAAGCACACGCATCACCGTGCTGTCTGCACGCCATGTCCCTTTGTGCACACACTTTCTGTGATCTCAGGTGTGTGTGCGTTTTTCTGCTTTTTATGTTAACGTTCCATCATTTGTTTTTTCAAGTTTCTATAGGATCTGAAATTAGCTGCTACACAACCATATTTTATTGTTTGAGAGCACGATAACCACATTCTTTCCTATAGAACAGGGGATCAGCAAACTATGGCCTGTGGGCCAAGTCCTGCCTGCTGCCTGATTTTGTAAATAAAGTTTTATTGGAACACAATCAACACTCATCTGCTTACAACTTCCTGTGGCTGCTTGGGCACTGCGAGGGCAGAGCTGGTAGTTGTGACAGAGACCATATGTCTGTGGCCCACAGACCGAAAATATTTATGATCCAGTCTTTTAAGAAAAAGTTCACCAACCCCTCTTCTAGGACATTTAGATATTTTCCAGGTATTGGCAGTTTGATAATCTAGCAGTGAACATCTTTGTACTTTTGACTTTTAACTTTCAATGTCACTTTTCCTTTGCAGTGCTTTGTGTTTCCCTGTATTGACATTCATGTTGCATAAAATTTATTAGGCTATCGAAATTCAGTGAGAATTCTGGTTTCACTATCATCAGGCATGAGTGTTAACATTTAGAATGTCACAGGTTAACCTGGGAAGTACAGGAATGATACCCGAGGGCTTTAATTTCAGTACTTTGCATATCTAGTGACCAGATCTTTATTTTGATGGCGTTTTTACTTTCCCCCAAGTTCAATAATGAAGTTATGGTGAATCTTTTTTTTTTTATAAGAGATCCGCAAATACCTTGACTTGCTGTGAAATCCTCTTCTAGGGAAGAGCAACCTCTGGGAGGAGGAGGGAAAGGGCTCATTTCTCTATGGGAAGTAAATTTCTGTGGGGACAGCAATTTCAGTGGGAAGCATCCCCTGTTTGTTGATGAACAAGGGGAAGACTAACAAGACTAGAGTCTAGGAACCCTCTGTTTTGGAGATGTGGGATTTCCTCCCAGCCTGCTGACTGTTACCTCCCAGGGAAACTTGCAAGAACGTGGCCCTAACTGGACCCCACCCAGCCTTCAGGTTGGAGCCAGGGCTCCCAGGGAAGCACTGCTGGTCGACCAGGTGGCTGACAGGAGGGCTGTTCCGGGCTGCTGGCTCTGGTGTGAGATGGCTCCAGGCTGGGACTGTGTGTGCCTTCAGTGTTCCTGTGGTCTTTCTAGAGCAGATAGACACTTTCTAAGAGGCTGAAAATTCCATGGCAGCTACCCAAGAGCCCCCAGGCGGAGGTGAAGCAAAATTTCATGGTTTGTTTATGCTGTTTCTCAGGTTGACCGGGAAGACATTGTCAGATGTCACTCAGCTCCACAGTCCTCCACCCTGCCTCTACCCTGAGTGGCACCCCACTGCTTTCAGCCTCGGGGCAGGACAAAAGAATTCTCTGAGAGTAAAGTTGTAAAACAGAGTATACATCAAAATAGACTAAATGAGCCTCATACTCATGGCCCACAGTGCCTTTCACGATCCACCCCAGGGGATTTCAACCCCAGCAGCACATCAGAAACCCCGTGGGAAACTTCTGACATTTACTGGGAGTGTCCTAGCCCCATGTATCATGACTGAATTGATCTGGGTGGACTCCATCGCCTACATCTCTCAAGGGTTCCCACAGAGATTCAGTGTGAAGCCAGGAGTGGAGAACCCATTAGAACAAGAGTCAGATAAGACAGTGGGTGTGAGCACAGATGAACCACGGGCCCACACTTCAGAGGCCGACACCTGGGTGCAGATCCTGACTCCAGCCCTTGGTGGTTGTGTGCTCTGAGTGATTTGAACTTCTGCACCCCTTCAACCTGTTTTCTCATCTGTAGAGTAGAAGTGATGACAGCCAATGGGCCAGGTTGATGTGAAGACTGACCAATATGTAAGTCAAGATGGCTCAGATGTGAACTGTACATCCTCCATAAGTAGGAGGGTTTGTTCTTTAATATACTACCATTACTGCTAAAGCATTGGCCCTTTAGAGGGAACCAAGTCACTGGCTTTAATGGTGTTGTCAGTCCCCAAAATGATTCTAGAAAGGGTCTTTGAAGACTGCCTTCTTATTGTCATTTCAAAGATACTTGTGTGTGGCCCATATCTTTGATTATCTCTAGGGATAACAAATCTTTATCTTTAGGAGTTGGTTTGAATTTTAGAATAGCCAAAATATTTCAGAGCCAGTTCTGGTGACTCATGGATCTAACAAGCATGGCTTGTGTTCCAAGTGAAGAAATGAAACCAATTTCATAATTGGATTTTATAATCCCTGCATGGATCTCAAAGTCTCAAATGTCAAGGACCAATCTATTGTTGATGGTGCCTTTGTGGATTGGGGATGTCTACCTACTGGTTTGTTCATTAAACAAGTGTCTACTGATCCTTTGCAAAAGGAGGCTCTGAATAGATTAAGCTAAAGATACATAACCGAAAACTACTTGATCTTATTAGAGACCCTCATAATAATACAAGAGCATCATGAGAAGACTAACTGACAGTCTTATGAAGCCATTGTTGTTTAGGACAGCAGCCCTCAGTTAAATAAGCAAAGCTTAAAGCTGAGACTGGAGGTGGTAACTAAATCCTAGTCTTCTCACTGGTAAATTAAGTAGTTAATCCTTAGTGGACAGAGGTAAGTTTTAGGACACAAACATGTAGAATTGGTCATCCCAGAGCCAATGGTAATCACCAGCATCCAACAATCACTGTTCGTGAAATATTATCTTGACTTTGTGTCTCAAGCCCTTGGTTTCCTTCAAGGCTAAATGAAGTTAGTTGGGGAAGGCAGGGAGGGGAAGCAGCTAAGAGCATGGGCCTTGGGGTCCAGTGGGCCCCACAGTCAGTGGGGCCCATCACAGTCTGGCTGTGTGGTCTGGGCCAAGGCCCTTGAGCTTCATGCTGGGACCAGGGGGAGAATCCCTGGCTTTGGTCCCAGAACTCCAACTAGAGCTCTTTCTTTCACAAAATAACTGCCCCTCAGTTTCTGCCTGAAATGAGGTCTCTGGCTGCACCATTTCAAACACATCAGCTTACTACGTTTGTCATAAAGGCTGAGCAACTGGGTCAGCCATGAGGCTGTCACTCCACCTGGTCATCCTAACACAGCCCAGCATGGCGGTCAACCCCACTCGAATCTGGGTGCGTGGGTTGTTTGGGACTGTCCTACTGAGCAAAGCCTGTATACCCCCTCCAAGTCCAGGTGGAAGAGTTGTAGCTCCATGGGCAGCATTAGCCAGACATGGAAGTCGGGAGACCCCCTTGAGTCTGGTTGTGTAACCTTGGGCAAGCCACATAAACTCCCTGAACACCCTTTCATCTTTAATTGTATGGCTGGGACAGTGTCTGTTCCAACACTGTGGGTACTGTGATCATCGTGCCTATTGTTCAGAGAAGCAAACTGAGGCCCAGAGGGAGTAAGTAACTTGCCTGAGGCTGACTCTGGCAGGAGGAGGCAGTGGCAGGACTCGAACCCAAGCATCTGGCTCCAGAGCCCATGTTCTGAACTGCCTCTCTTAGCAAGGCTAAAGCCTATTTAAAGGTAGTTGAAAAATGCCTTTGGATGCACTTGGGCATAAAAACTTTCTTCGTATGCCTGAATAAAATTAGAAGATGTCACAGTTAATTTAGCACATTGGACCATTATGCTGGATAATTCAAATCAGCGAGTCTATGTGATCTTGTTTGAAATCGGCTGTTGCTGTTATTAATACAGCTAAAAATGAAGAGGAAAGCCTTCCTACCTTGTCTCCTGGCCAAATCCCCTGACGGTTTTCTAATACCTGTAATTATTAACTGGAAAATTTGCCGTAATCTTTGTGAAAGAAAGTTTCCAAGTCAGATCTCCATCAACAAACACATTGTAGATATGTAGGTAAACAGCTCAGCTCACCCCACCTGCCTTGTTTGTTGTTTTTTAAGAACATGCATGAGTGCATTTGTAGTTGGGCATTTTTGGTGGCTTTGCTCTCTTGGCTTTCTGTTTTCCCTATCCACAGGTCAGTATTTCCTCCACAGGGGAGAGGAATAGGGAGGTGGAGACAGCAGGGAGTCTGGGGCTGTGAGTGGACACCCTGGAGAAGATCCTACGAGATCAGCTCCTTGAGACCCTGAGACCAGCCTCCTGGCGAAGACTCTAGAGCAGTTCCCATGGGAGGGTCTCCATCCTAGAGCTTTAGGTCAGAGATGCTCTGGGGAGGGGTGCTGTCCACTCCCCCCAGACAGCCCTCCCCAGAGCATGGATGGTCAGGATAGGTAATCACAACCTCTAGAGTAGAAATGTAGAATAGAAAAGAATATTCCATTTGACAATATTATATAATGTATGGGGGGTGATCCTTTTTAACAAAACTTGGAACTGCAGAGTGACAAAATATTTTTGGTTGGTGGAGATTTTTAGATGGGATTGTGATTATTAATGAAAACTTATTCTCCGTAGACCTTTGGGGGAGTGGGTGTGCAACTCAGTATATAAAATGGGATGTGTTTCTGTGTTTCTCGGAAGGGGATATCGTTTGAAATGGTTGAGAAGCACTTACTTGAAGGATGAGCCAAAGAATTAGTTGAAAAGAATCAAAATGGTCACTTTGCATTTATTCAAAATATGGGAATGTCGCAGCTGCGGGGGTGGGGGGTGGTCAGCACTGAGCATGAACTTGTCTGAACTCGGGAAACTACGACTCTGACGGGGGGTTAGGTAAGGTCCTCGCAGCGCACATGGTCGGGGTGTTGGTGTGTCCTGGCCAAGGCCTGTGGCAGCCCACACGGGCATGGCTCTCCTCTTTGAGACTGACGTTCTCACTGCAGAGGGCTGTCAGCGTCTAAGTTCTTGAGAAAGATCTCCGCGGCTGATAAGCCCTTTATGGAAGAGTTACAGGGCCACTTCTTGGCAGGGCCACTTATCACCTGTTTCTTCTGCTATTGCACAAGTCCGTGTGGCACACCAACTGTTCTCATTTAGGTGTTGTCCTCCTCTGGTGCCCCGTGCCCTTCCTTCTGGCAGGAAGCGTCTATTTAAATCTTTCACAGATTTAGAGGGAAAAGATCACGTCTTCTGGGCCCTGCCACTTGTGAGACGTTCTCTTGTCAAACGTGTCCTCTGTTATTATTCTCTGAGACATCTCCAGGGTCACGCGGTGACCGAGGAGCCACTCCCTCCCACCACGATGGCAAGGGTCACACACTTATCGCCCCTGAGATGGAAGGCTGGGGGTGGGCACTGTGCACAATAAGCCATGTAGAATTTGGGCCCAGTGTTGTTAAATGTATTGATTTTTTAAAACATGAAGTTTTTTTTTTTTTTTTTATAATGGAGAAGTCCCTCATTTCTAAAAACCCTGAATTTCCCAGAATGTGTAAGCTCAGTTAAATCCTATCAGACAAACTTGAACAGAGGGACAAGCTACAAAGTCTGCCCTCTTCCAAAGTGCTGATGAAATGAAAGGTGAAGACAGGCTGAGGAAAGTTCCAGATTCAAGGAGACCAATGAGGCATGATGGCGGCAGTGATGTTGAGTCCAGGTTGAAGCCTGGACAGGAGGCTGACAGTTGCCATAAAGCACCATATTGGGATGCACAGTGACATGGGAACATGAGCATTTGCTCAAGCACCGTGACATCGTGGTTGTGCAGGAGAATTCCTTGTTCCTACGGGACAATGCTGATGTCTTCGGAGGTAAAAAGGGACACATCCTACAGATTAGTTTCAAGGAGTTCAGCAAAAGTAAAGCAATAAGCAATGACCATGAAATGACCATGAGAAAGAAAAGGAACTAAAGCGCAGATACAGTTAAATATTGACCTAGGTGAATCCAGGTAGCAAAACTATGGGAGTCCATTGTAACATCTGGGAATTTTTCTATGGGTGGACCCAAATTCTTTTCAAAATAAAAACTCCAACAGAAACAAAGAAGACAGGAAAACATAAGGCCGGGTGAGCCAAACCAAGCTCTGCTCTTCCCCATGGGCCCCCAGATGGAGGCTCCCAACAAGAAGGCGTCCGCCCCCGGAAGGCACTTGGGTGGTCTGACCACAGAGTGCCCACAATGCCAGGCACATACTGAGAAGAAAGAAGCAGGCAGCTCCTGCCCTCGTGGGGTTTACGTTCTAAACCTGTTCAGATAACGAACAGGCAAACACAAGCAAACACCGACCTCGGTAAAATGACACCCCATTAGTGGCACGGAGAAAGCAAAGCAGCAGCACGGCAGTGGGGTGACAAGATGCAGTCCTGCAGGGTCACCCGGCCATGGGGTTGGTGGGGAGCTGGGAAGCAGCCCAGCCATCACAGACCTAGCGAAGAGCCTTCCAGGCAGTGGGATCGGCGACGGCATGGGAGAGAGTCCCCACGGCAGCAGCCAGGGTGACGTGGGGAGGAAGAGAGGCCCGTGTGGCCAGCCTGGTGGACGGAATGAGGGTTGGGCTATGTGGGTTTTATTCTAACGGTACCTGGAGGTCACTAAAGTACATCATGTGCGTCTGACCCTGACCCTCTTTCTTTCTGTGTTGTTTCTGGAGCCCTGTGCCCAAGGATAGTAGTAAGAACAAAGCCCCTGGCATCCCGCTCCCTGTGCGCCAGGCTATGAACACACTACAGCTCTTAGCCAATTTACCGCCCACATCCCCCAGTGAAGGAGGCTGGACCATTACCCCATTTGCAGATGAGAAAACCAACACGGATCCTTGCAGAGAAGAGCTCTGCACTGGGTAGAATTTCGGCCCCTGAAAAGATGTGTTCAAGTTCTAACCCCCCTACCCGTGGACGTGGTGCACCCATGGACGTGGCCTTATTCGGAAAGAGGGGCTTTGCAGACGCCATCAAGTGACGATGAGGTCATGCTGGAGTGGGGGGGCCTGAATCCAATACCTGGTGCCCCAAGAAGAAGAATGAAATTTGGACGCAGACATACTGAGATGGAAGACACACACGTGAAGACAGAGGCAGCCATGGGAGGGACGTGGCCATAAGCCAGGGACTGATGGCAGCACCACAAGGCAGGAAAGCGGCAGGAAGGAACCTCCCCTGGGGCACGCAGAGGGAGCACAGCTCTGCCGATACCCTGACCTCAGACTTCTGGCCACCGGAACTGGGAGAGACGAAGTTTCGGTGGTTTGAAGCCCCCTGGCTTTCAGAGCGTGGTGTGGGCAGCTCCAGAAGGCTCTCAGAAGAGCTGCCAGGCTCTGCACCTGACGGCAGCTAGCACCGCACTCTACAAGACTCTGGGGGCATTGAGGGGCTCCCGGGCCTCATTCCGGGAACTGTTGCACTTTGTGTGTGAGGCCCTCCTACAACTCGCCATCCCCAGCCCCGAGAACCATGTCAGGTGCAAGTCCTCTGGACCCTGACACCACGGGAGGGAGAAATGGACGTCAGCAAGCCACTAGCCCCCTCCCCCGTCCCCTCCAAGGCATAATTGAAGAAATTATAAGCTGGGGCCACGTGGGAGCTCTCCCATCCATGGAAGGGCCGCTGGACCTGCTCTGATGGACAGCTGGCCACGGAAGGGACGGATGCTCCACGGGGCCCCCACCTGCAGGAGGGTCGGGGCCGTGCCGGGGCCTCCCTGGGCGCCGTGAGCCGCCGCCCTGCTCAGATACCTGTCAAATCAGCGTGTGCAGCTGTCCAAACTGTGGTCCCGAAACCCAGTGACCGGGGCTTCGAGAGGTCAGGGACGACACACACAGGAGAAGCTGCTTTCTAATGAAAACATTTGCAGGAGAAACAAAGGAGACTTTCTCTTGGAAACCGCCCTGCCTCTGCACCAGCCCTGGGGGGGGAAGAGAGAGATGAGCGAGCAAGCAGGGAGGTTCTGGCTCTGGGATGGGCTGCAGGGGAACCCGCCGAGCCCACCTCGAGGACACAGTCCTGTCCCCCAGTGGGAGGACCCAACCTCCGCCTGCCCGCAGTCTCGGGATGTCTGACTCCTAACCAGAGAAGACCGTCTCCATAAACAAACCTGTCGGCTTCACCGTGAGCTTCTCAGGAGGCATTTTCCTCCCAGTGAGATAGCCACTCCTGGGGGATCCTGAACTTTGTGAGTTTTCATTTGGGAGTAAACAAGCCCCTTTGATTTCTCTCACGAGGAGCCCTGGGAATAGATATTCTGGTCCAACATCCAAGCTGGGGGATGGCCTGCTTTTTGTATAACAGTAGTGACTGTTTAGACAAAGGAATGGTAGTTCAACTTTCAAGTCTTAGCCAGAAATTACACATAAACAAGTGGTCGTGACGGCACCAATGAGTCCCAGATGTGGCAGGTAGAGGGGTGGGGGCTCGGAGGACAGTGGACACAGCAAGCCAAGTCCCCGTGCAAACAGCAGGTGCTCTAGAAATGCATGCCTGGGCAGTGGGATTGGGAAGCGTGTAATTTGAACTCAGGCCCCTGCACACACAGGACGGTCTGGAGCAGCATTTCACTGGGCGGCTGGGGGCACAGGGGCAGGAATGGGTCACAGGGGTCCCATTGTACCAGGGTGATAGGAGCCACAGAGCTCATGGCTCCAGCAGCAGACTAAACCCACCAGGGAGACTGAGGTCCTGCAGCTGTCAGTGATGGGGGGAACATATCCCCCCCGGCTGCCAAGTCAGATGGCCACACGGAACATTAACACGGGTTGTAACAGGAGGGCAAGGTGACGCTGTTCTGGCAGACGACAGGACACAGCTCTTCCCGATGACCAGCTTCAGGGCACAATGTGGCTGCAACAACGGCTGACATCGTCATCACATCTCGGGGCAGGCCGGGCGCTAAGCACTTCCCATCCATCACTGCAGCTCCTTCTCCCGCATCTCAGCAGCAGACCCCATTATCGTTCCCACACTGTGGATGTGCTGGCTGAGGCTCTGGGGGCTGACCCGCAGAAGTGCCATGGATGGGAAGCAGAGGGACAGAGGCTGGGACTGGCTGGGCCTGACTTCTGGGCATGCTTGTCCTCTGCGCTAGAACATGCTTCTCCTCCATGACCTTTCCTGCCTGGAGTAACTAGTCGGCTTGGTCACGACACTGAGTCTCACTACCTGATTCATGAAGCCATTTGACAGCATGTGTTGGCAGCTACTGTGTCAGACGCTGCAGGGATTTATGCCCAGAGGATGCACCTAGGCACTGGGCGCAGATCAGTGATCAAAAAAAAAGACAAAATTTCGAAGCACCTGGGTGGCTCAATCAGGTAAGCGTCCGACTCTTGATTCAGGCTCAGGTCATGATCTCAGGGTCCTGAGATTGAGCCCTGCGTTGGGCTCTGCACTGAGCGTGAAGCCTGCTTAAGATTCTCCCTCTCCCTCTGCCCCTCCCCTCCTGCTTGTGTGCATGCTCTCTCTCTAAAAAACAGAGAGAGAGAGAGAGAAGCAATTCCTGCTCTCCTGGAGCTGATGCTCCAGTGGACAGAAATAGAAACCATGGTGAAGAAGTTACACAGCATGCGAGAGAAAAATGGACTGGTGCGGGGGCTGGAAGAGCTGGGGGAGAGTGTGCACGTGGATTTACCACGTGCCAGCTCTTTGTTTGAGGCTGAGGGTTCAAATGTGAATCATGTGAGGCTCCTGTGGACAAGAAGCTCCAGGGTCATCCAGGGGACACCCAACATGGGAACCAGTAGTCACCATGCGTGGGAAATGCCATGATGCAGGTAGAAACAGACAACATGGAAACAGAAGTGCCCAAGTGTACGTGTGTTACATCCCCTGCCGGGCGGCTGCCACCACCTGCAGCCACTGCCACCCCAGGGCTCGCCCTGTGCTAGCCCCGACTGCTCGTGCTTCGGCTCCCTGGATCCTTAGAACACCTCCATGGGGAGGAAACTGAGGCTCAGGGACATCAAACTACCTGCCTCGGGGCCCACGGCCCTGTGTCTGAAACCTGACTCATGCCCAATGTCCTGTTCTCCAGCACTTCTGAAGGAACGAACCATTTCTTTTTTTCTATCTGCTGCAGACCGAACACAATTTCTTACATCGATCAGATGCTCAAAACAAAGTGTGTTGAGTGAATGACTGCATTTTAGAGTTGCGTGTTCTGAGCTGTGTTTCCTGTATGTCTCCATTCCTCATCCTCCTCTCCCCAGTCCCCTACACATGGAAGACAGAGAGACATTCAGAGGCAAGCATGCCCGGGGCGCAGATGCGCACGCAGCTCATATTCTGGCTTAAGCACAAGCTGCTTGCCTCCCTGCCTCTTCCCTCTGCCCTACCTGACACAAGCGTGTTTGGAGGACAGTGGGTTCTGGAGCAACATGGACCTTGGCCTCTTCCTCCTCACTCCTCAAGTTATGCCCCCCTCGGGATGGAAGAGCACTGGATCCCTTGCATGCCCAACTCTTGGCCTGGCGAAAGCTCAGGCCTCTGGCCAACCCCAGGCCAAGTGGCCTCAGTGCAATCGTGCATGCCGCAGGAAGCCGTCCAAACTCAAATCCAATTAGCTGCAGCTTCCAAGTCCGTCCGGAATGAAAGGCATGGAAAGGTGTGACCACTCATCAAAGGCTCCAGGCTTGGCTGTGTGTCTGAGGCTCAGCCCAGCCTCTGAGCGAGCTGAGGAGGAACTCCCCCAAGATGCTCTGTGGGCCTGGAAACGTTCTCCTGGAGCGGGTGGGCCATGGTTTCGGGTTGAACCGGGCTCTGAGTCCAGGGTGTCAGAGGTTTATCTGAAGACTTTCCAAACCTCTCGCGTTGGAAAAATTGCACTTGAAGGCTGCCATGCCCCAGCCATCCAGTGAGACTTCTGGTACCTCTGCCCTCCATCCTGGCCAGAACCCCCAGAGCCAGCTTCTTCACTTCCACACCCCTGCATTCTCAGCCCTGCACAGAGCCCCACTGACTTCAAAGGGAAGGACAGAGGGAGACAGGAGGAGACAGGGGCCAGCCATCAGCAGACAGTATGCCTGTGCGAGCCCCGTACTTGCAGCCGCAACCCCAACAAGAGGGCCACAGCGGGTGCTGACGTGGGGGAAAGAGAAGCTGGAGGGGACCCTTTGAGAACAGGGTCAGGCCTGGCCACGCTCGCACGAGGGTGCAGTTCCAAAAGTGCCCGGAAGCCCTGAACAGGGGCCCTCCATGCAGGAATTGTCTTCCAGAGGTTAGGTCTGAAGAACGTGTGAGAGCCCGCACTACCTGACGTCTGCCCAGCAGCCTCGGACCACCCACGCCCAGGAAAGCTCCACTCCATGTCAGAGAGGAAAATCGGGAGGAGGATACCAGCACCTCCACACCCTGTGAATTCAAGTCTCTCTGGCAGCAACCAATGCTGTGGGGAAGTGAGTGCTCACACAACCCAGGATCCTTGGAGAGCGTGGGGCCCAGGATTATGAAGCAGCTTGTCCCTGAACCACACAGCCAGAGAATGGCAGGACCAGGATGGGAGGGAGCGTCTCCTCGTCTGCTCATCATTTTCCTCCACTCTTCCCCAGGGTGAAAGCTGGCTGGGGACAGAGTCTACTGCTCATTCATTCTTACACTCAATAAATATTACTAAAGGCCTGGACCCTTGGTCAAGCCTTTTTTGACAGAAAGTATAGATAAAGGAGGTAGACCAGCAAACCAGCCATTACAACAGAAGGACTGCAATCACTTATGATCCTAGATGTACAGTCAAGGTACGCACCCTGGGGGGGGGGGTTAGTTTTAAAAGGTCCCAAGGTGATTCTAATGTGCAGCCCAGTGGGATGCCACCTGATCTTCCAATATCTTATTCCCACCATGGAAATGCCTGAGGGACGGGATCCTGGTAAGTGCCGTGCCTAAAAACTCACACGAGGGCCGCTCCCTGTGTTGCAACTGTAGCCCCTCTTCTGATCCTGACTGCCACACTACATCCCCCCACTTCTGATGTCTTTATTAGAACACATTCCTAGAACCTGAATCCAGCTGTTTCCTGGCACTCCAGCGCCACCAAAGCAGAAAACTCAGTCCCGGCTGTCCTTGCACCATGCTGACTCGGGGCATGACCACGGTGACGTCCCCACGCAGGTCCCGCAGTGGGTCAGGCTGCTCTCCGTCTCAGTAACTCACTCAGTGAACCCACAAATACTTACGGAGCATCAACTCCAAATTGTGGGGTGACTTTGCTCCAAATAAGAGGGTTGAGGTCTTTTAACATAGATCCAAGTCAACTGGGGTTCCCAAAGGAAACTGGATGAGACTCTTGAGCCAAATGTCCCGATACCCCAAGCCTCATGCACCTGCCTCGCCCCTTCAGCCCACCCATACTTACTGCTCCACCAATCTGGTTAACGTCAACACCACCCCTTCTCTGTCTGCACAGAAACCTCCAGCATCCTCTATGACTTCTTCCTCTGCCTCAGCCCCACATTTCCAAACCAACAGTGCCCACACTTCCAAACCAACAGTGCCCAAACACACACTCAGTCCCAGGCAGCTACCTTTTCAACTCCTATGACCTAAATATGTTACACCTCTCCTCGAGCATCCTCCCCCCTTGGCAGGCCATCTTATCAGTCTATTAGGGAGAAGAGGGTTCACTGGGCATTCACCTTCTCACGTAATCACCTCTCCCCACACACATGCTTCTTTTCTTCCTCTTTCTCCCCTCCTCTCTCCCCCAAGGCTCTGATATTCTCAGCACAAGAGTCATTTTCTGCAGGCTGGGACCACGCAGACGCTTCTGACCCCTCGGTGCTGGGCTCATGGTAGGTCTGCAGGGCCTCCTTGCAGAGTGGAGGCAGCAGGGCTGTTCCAAGCCCAAGGCTGGGTTTGGGTGGGCAACGGCTCTTTCCCACCAAAGGCATGTAACTCATGGGATCTATGTAGGGTTGACACACCCGCCCAGCACACCCAGGTCTCTGGGACAGAATTAGGATTTTGCATCCTCAGGGACTCCCAGTGACTGGAGCCAGTTGCCGGGCTACCTGTCTTGTACATCTGTGATCCTATTTCAACAAGAATTCTTCCAAGGTCAGTACTGTTTGACAGATAAGGAAACTGGATGCCAGAGAGGTGAAAAGCTTGCCTGAGGTCACCCATTCAGGAGGTGAGGGGGCTGCAGTTGAAATCCCAGTGAGAACATTCCAGCTCCCATCCTCCCCACCACCCAGGTCCTCTCCACACTGAATGCTCTGTCCCTTCCCAAGGCCATGAGGACACATCTGGACTTTGTGGTCTCTCAACACTGGCCATGTCACCTGGATGAGGAGAAGGCATCTCCAAGGCTCCTGATTCACATGGACAGACTGTCCCAACCCTCTTGCTTTGTAAACTGAGGCCCAGAAAGACTTGGTGGCTTGTTCTGGGTCCCAGGCAGATGTCACCAGACCCAGAACCCCTCAAGTGAGTTTTCCTTCCACCGTTTTCCATTGGTGTGAATTTCCCCACCTGGGAGGGAGGTGAGGAATAGAAAACTCCACACCGTATGGCAGAGAAAGAGGAGCTGAGCTTCGCAAGGACTCTCGAGGTCACTCCTGCCTGAAACTCACACGGGTGAGGAGCCCAGGCGTCAGGTGGGCTGGTAATCCCCACGTGACATCCACAGTGGAACACAGACACAATGCCAGACCACCAGACAGGTGACTTCCTGCCAGGGGTTCTTTCTACACCTCTTGTACCCTCTTTCCCATCTCTTCTCTCCTAGTGGGGGTTTTAAGGACTAGAATGAGAGACCCAGACTTCATCGTGTATAGTGGCCGGGTGTGGGGCTTACGGACACAGCGAGCTGGTGCAGGACAACAGGGCACGTCCCCATCCTGGGGACAGCCCTACCCACATCCAGCCAACCGCCGCCACAGGGAAGGTCCAGCTGTGGGTGGGTCTCCCGACTGAGCAAGAAAAGCCAGAGCTCTAGGTTTTTAGATAAAATATCCTGTTTTTAAGTGAACAGTGTGTAAAAACTTTAACACATCTATGTTCAAATCTTCAAATCTCTCAGGTAGGGATATCACTGTGCCCCACGAGGGCGGCTCTGCCGTGACCAACAAGAACAGAAGCAGCCTCTGGCAGAAGTGACAACCAGCATCAACAGTTTGAAAGGAGACATGTCTGCATAACCTGCCACCCACTTTTATGTCTGTGGTCGGCGGCGCTATTAGCAGCTGGGCTTCAAAGGGTGAGGAGGACAGCAGGTGGAGGCCTGCACAGTGTCCCTGCTTTCATCCTGTCGTTAATGAGGGTTGGTTTACACAAGCATCAAGTGCTGATAAGGGCACCTGAGGGTCGTCCGTGTAACTGCAGCGGCGAGTAGACAATTTATTGGACAGCCAAGTCCAGCCCATTAGTCATGAACTATTGGAAGACGTTTCGGATGTTGTTTTTAAACCATCTTTTGAACCCCGGTAGACTTGAACTTCACGGAGGTGGTACCAGGGAGGATGGGGGCGGAGGGCCGCCCGGGAGCCAGCGCGACCACCACCATCCCGATGTCTGCACGGGGTGGTGGCATGGCATGTGGGGGTCGGGAGACCTGGGGGGGCGCATTCGCTTCAGCCTCTGACCGGCTGCGCCAACGCGGGGGGCCATGGGCGTCTTCAGCCTTCAGTAACTTCCTCTGTAAGAAGATGCCTCTGGCTAATGTACCCAACATCCATTTTGCGAGGGACCTTCCTCGTCCCACCCCCAGAAGCCCATGTCCCGGGAAAGCTCAGTCCCAGAGCAGCCTCGTCACCGCCCTGCCAACCCCGAATCCAACAGCTCTCATGCCCAAGATCGCAGTAAACGTAAAGGTGGTGTGGACGTGTGGGGGAACGTGCCGTTGCCCAACATGCCCATGTTATCCGAGAACCTCACACGGAACGATTCTCTCTGTTGGAAACCTTTGTTGAGCTTGACTTCTCCGGACATCTGGGGTGAGGTGGAAAGACATCTTGAGCCTAAGTTCTCTGTGGGTTCTTTTTTGTGCTCACAGGCTGGGTTTGCCCGCACACGCATCTGTGGAGGGGCTTTGTACAGAGCCTCGGGCCAGAGACAAGGCAGCGGGCCGCCCAGGGGAAGCTCCCGGCCCTCGGGGCTGACCCAGCCTGGCACAGCGCCCACTGGCTTGAATCGCTGTCTACATTTCCCGGGTGCTGTTCTGTGGGAGGTGGGAGAGGGATAAATGCGAGTGACCTAAGGTCTCAGGGACGACTTGAGTTTTATGCGTGCATATGACTCCCTCAGCTCCAGCTAAACACGGGTTCTGATCCGTGAGCCTTAAGACCCTGCCAGGCACTGGGTGACTGACCCCATAACAGAGACTGGATCCCACGCCCCCCTCTTTGACCCAGTGACAAAGCAAAGTCCTGAAAGGAGTGAACCAGATCCAGGAGCGGACTGAGCGTGCACACTTCACATGGGGTCGTCCACCGGCGACTCTCTCCCGGAGTCGCGCTCAGCCCCCACTGCTCCCTCTCTCTCTCAGGCTACATTCCTGGGAATATTCACCATTTGTTGTTGGCTAATCAGTCAGTGGAACTGTCCAGGTTGGAATCCAACAGCGCTCAGGTATGACGACTCCGCCCTGCCCGACACCTTCTCTGCCAGAGACCAAGGCCGTAAGCGGATGTCTACTTCCCCTGCTCCCACCTTCTCTGCAGCCCAGCCTCCCCCCTGCATTGTATGTGTTGGCTTCCTTCGCTCCAACCGTAAAAACACTAAAATAATCAGAGATATAAACAAGGGTATGCATGCTTTATAAATAAGAAAAACTAGACGTAGCCTAAACGTCAAGAAAAGGGATTGACTGGATCATGTAACACATTATCTGTTAGATGGAAGAGACGCAGCCATTAGAAACTGTATTTCTGCCTGTGAACAACGGGAAGTCATCACCATTGAAGAGTAATTATAAGGACAAGGTTGCAAAACGCCACAGAGAACAAAACATTGATTTTGTTAAAAAAAATATATATATATATATTCATATTCCATAACGGAAAACTCAAGGAAATGGTGTCAACATCTTAACAGGTTGGTGGCTGGGTATGGAGTTGTGGTGTTCTCTCTTCTGATGTGTTCTCTTCAGTGGTGCTGTCGACGCAGGGCTCCAAAGTCAAGATTTCTGGGTTCAATTCCCAGCTCTGCTGGTAGCAAGGTTCTGAGCCCATGGGTGCCTCAGTTTCCCCTTCGTAAAAGCGGAAGTGATATGACACCTCCCTCCTAGGGCTAGGGGGTAGGTCTGATAAGGTGCTGTGGCAGAACTGAAGGTCCTGAGGGTTTGAGGTGAGATGGCCACAGGGACCCACCGCAAGGATAAACCTGGCCAGGCTATGACACGGCTCCCCCACCCCATTCAGGTGTACATACGTGCACACATGTGTGCACGCATGCACACACACGCACGCACACACACTTTCCTCCATTCCAAACCTGACTGGACTTCTGATCCTATCCGAGAGCTCCTAGGCCATAGAAGGGCCTTTGCCGCCCTCTGTATTCGCTGTCGCGCCGCCCCCCCCACCCACCCGGCCGCTGAGGGAACAGGAGGGCAAAGGAGCCACAGGTGAGGAAGCCCCTTCTCTGTGAACCCAGAGGCTCCTGGCGCCCAGCATCCACTCGCTGTGGAAGTCCCCGGCTAAGGGCCTCCACGGGGCAGCATCCTCGGATACGGAAGGGCAGGGCTGACCGCAGGTGAGATCGGGGAGAACGCCCCTACTCCGAGTTTTATTCGATGAAGTCCCCTATTGGGTCCCACCCCATCACATTATACCTGCCCTTATTCAAAAGGAAAAAACAAAACAAAACGGCATGCTTGATCCCGTTCTGGATAGGCACGCACACCGTTTGGGATTTTCTAAATGACAGCACCTGTTAATTGTCTGGTTAGGTATGACCTATTAAACATTTACCGCCCATTTCCTGTACATGTCTGGCGAGGCCAGCAGGAAATTTAGAACAAATTAAGCAGCAGCTGCAGTCCGTCGTGCTTTAATGGCCCCTCCATGATTCTGCGCGGCATTGTAAATATGAGGGGCAGATCTATTAGGGACAGGCGGGTTCCATCAAGAAAGCCTCCGCCTCCCCGTCCTCCTGCCAACCGGGCCCGTAAAGTTAAATTGGCCAGCACGCATCTCTCCCTCCCCGCTTCCCCCCACACCCGTCCATCTGAGGGGAGGCTTTCTCATGTCCACACCCCCTCACCCCTCCCCACCGTTCCCACACGATTTCACATGTGGTCCGAGAGGGGCACTTCCTGCCATTATAAAAAGCAAAACCGAGACCCCAGCAAAAACAGGCTGTGCGCAGAACACCCAAGTTGACAGTGTGAGAGAGGCTAATCCACTCCATATGACAAACAGCAGTGGCCCAGGGGCAGACCCAGGCCCGAGGAGAGCTCGCCGCAGCCTGTCCCCCACCCCCACTCCCTGCTCAAGTGGACCCTTCAGAACAGGAGAAAAATATTCTTAGGAGCACACCCCTAACTTTAAACTGATTATGTTTGGGTTTAATAGCCTACCATGCATTGTTCTTTCTTCACTTTGAAAATAAACTCTAGGAAGCATTAATGCAAATACAATATAAACACGCTCGTTCCTACATTTTCGCATCTCCTGGGTGTACTCCGGCTCTCTCCGAAGCCATGGCTTAGCCTGATGTGAGAACCAGATGGATCTTGAAACGGGAAGCTTTGCAATTCTCACCGTGTAAGCAGACAGCTGTCCAGGTGATCTGAGGGAGGAGAGCGCCCCACAACACGACTCCCATAACCGCTTCTACCGCCTCGAAACAGTGAAACCATCAAGGGCTGCTCTTTCCGGCTGCTCTGCAGAAAAATGCCAAATATTACCTCGGTTATCGAGGGAGGTGTGACCAGAGATTTGGATTTAAAAGAACATATCCTGTGGTAACCATACTTCAGTCAATACTTTTAAATTTCTGGCTCATGTCAGATGCTGGATCCCTGACTCAGTCATTCGGTCCCTGCTGCTAGCCAGCCAGGGCGACGACCCCTTTCCACAGCTGCTCCCCAAGGAAACTGGGACTGAACATGCTTATCAGTCGCCACATCCAAAATAGAACCCTTCTACTTCCTGTTTCCTACTTCCTGCTTCCTACTCCCCAGTTCCATAAACCATTCTTGAGAGGTGCTAAAAATGGAAAGGACAAGATGAAAGAATTAGCCAGAAGATTTATACCAGCCCATAAAAGTCCCCTCAGTGTTCCAGAGACTAAATTGTCAGCTCTACTTTAATTGAACCTTTTACTGAGTGGTTAATCTGAATTTTGTCTATAATTCCATTAAAACCTACTAGGCCAACTGTTTGTGGTTTGGTTGTTCTGGATGACTTGACAAATTAGTCTAGTAAATTTTGGGTGTCTTAAGTACTAAATTAGGTCATTTGTTTAATGAGCCAATCCACTGCCCAGAGTTTGACCCCAACCCACTAGGGTGAGTTCACATGGAGTTCCAAGGCAGAGCCCTCATTTGTCTTATGCTTCCAGAGAAACTGCTCTGGTTAGGGCTGACCATGGAATTCCAACCTCAACATTGATTTGTTAGTGATGATTAGCAAAGTAAATTCCTTTCTTCATTTTCCTTTCTATTCTCCTCTTCCAGTGTTGTCACTGCCGTAATCACCACCATCACCATCACCATTCCGTCATCACCATCACCACCATCCTCATCATCACCACCATCACCTCCATCACCAGCATCATCCTCATCAACATCACCACCGTTACCATCATCATCCCCATCGTCACCATCACCACCATCCTCATCATCACCATCATCACCATCATCCTCATCAACATCACCATGACCACCATCATCCTCATCATCATCACCATCACCAGCAACACCCAGTCCCATATGGAGCACTTAATATGTGTCAGCACCCAACTGCTCAGCGCTCTGGGTACCCTACCCAACACTTACAATGAAATCGTGCCAACATTAGCCTTATTTTCCAAAAGAGAAAATAAATCTTAAAAATGCTCATTTTCCCAAGAGCACATTCAGTCACTCATACTCACACATTCATTCATTAACTCTTTCAACAAGTATTTAGTAAGCATCTACTAGGTACCAGGCAGTGGGGATCCAGAGCTGATTAAACCATAGTTACAACTTCCAAGGGCTTCACCATTCAGTTGAAGAGAGTCATGAATATTAATAAATGTAATGTAATTCTGTAATGTAATTATCATAATTCAGTAGACCAAAGTACACCTGGGGCACAAAGGAATAAGTAACCAACTTTGTCTCTAAAACATTCCCTGAATTACGTATATGAATTCCAGCCTTTTCGACGATATCCATTCACTAACATAATATCCACCCAGAAGGTCGTGTGTATGAACTTGTTACCTTCTGAGAATCAGAAACTCCCTTAGCAGGCTCTTCTGTGTGTATATAGTACAGAGGGGCTGACATTCAGAGCTGTGACTCAGAAGAATGACCACCTTTCCTAACCGCACTGTGAATTAGCCACCACTCCTCTCTGGGAAGGACTGTATGGCTGATCTAGCCATGAGTACCAGAATGGCATGGACAGTGTCGTTTTCCTTCACGACCCGCTATGCTAAACACCGAACGGGGGACACCACAGGTTCTCAAGAGATGTTGGTTGACTTGATTAGCTTTGATTTGATTGGGTTTTCTGGAAAATCAGTTCTCTATATAGGTTCTAGGTAGTGACTCTATTAACCAGGGTGGGGCTGCTTTTTTCCAGCCCAAATGGAATGACATGAGCTTGGTGCAGACTCTCCAGTTATGACCATCTTGACTCAAGAAATAATCTTAGGTTTAGATATGCTCAGAACCTTAATTCAGCAAAAGAGAGAATAAAAGCGTTCTTCTCTTATTATTACCTTCTTGAATATCCCCCATGCTTGGGAGCATTTCATTTCCTATCTGACCTGCTCTACACATTTAAGGACCGACCATTCCAACGCTGGCAAGTAGTCAATCCACAACACACCCTTCTGAGCAGTGATATTTGGTTTTGTTATTTTACAAAGGGCTCCTGAGACACTGAGCTGGGAGGAGGGACTTCTGGGGGGCGGTAGCCCAGTCCCCTTCTGGCAGCTCTGGCTGCACATTCGTGTGACAACTGTGATGTGAGTATCTGAGAGGTAGCATCCCAAGTCCACCTGCACCAGCTCCCACCCACATTTCTCTGCCTGTGTCTCAATAGGCACCAACGAGGCGATTAAGCGTTTAGTAAAAACAAGAACCATTGAGCAATCACCTCATGTACTCAGACTACGGATGATAACAATGCAGATGAAACTGTCCATTTAAGCTTTTCATATTTGGTGCAAGTACACAAAACCTCAACTCAGACACACACACACATGTATGGGAGGGCAGGGATTTGCGCACATGCACACACATTGATGTGGACCTTGGAAATGATACATGAAGGTAGAGACAGCCTCATGAGCCAACAGGGGTCCAAAGGAGACTCTAATGTTGTCTAACTTATGATTCCACATCACCTTCCTGCCCCATTCTAGTCTCTACTGATACATCCCTTCTCTGAACTCCCTGGAGTGTGCCAGTCACCCCATCCAGGCTGTAGGTCAGTGGGGGGTGGTGCTGTGCTTTTCCCTCCATTTTAATTGACGTTATAAATACACGGGGAAGTGCACAACCAGTAAGTGTGCAGCCTAAGTATACCCCGGTGTTGCCACCACCCGGATCAAGTACGGAGTATTTCCACTCCCCCAGTGAGCTCTCTGTGAAACCGCCCTCCTTCTGCCTGTCACCCATGAAATGAGCAGAACCTAGGGGCTCAAAGCACTGGCCCACTCCTGTGGCATCCTTCATGGCTGTGTGATATTCCTTTATCAGATGCCTCACTTCTCCAAACGCTTCCTCCATAAAATGATAGCGGCAATCACGCTATCGACCCTCTCCAGCCAATGGCATTCTTTTGAGGATAAAGTGAGGAAATGCCCACAAAGTGCCTGCTCCACGGTAAATGCTGACGACCAGTTAGCTAGGATTAGCATCGTCGCTGTAAGACGCCAGTACGGAAGGTGTTGGGCAGTGTAACGGCTCTCCCACGTGTGGGTGTGGACACCCTGTTGTCTACTGTCCTCCAGAATTCCTGGTGGTGGGCTTCGCTGAGATGCTTATGGTTGCTAGTAGTTTGCTTATTCTTATCCAGCTGTGTGGGGTAAACACTTGGCTCCTCTGCCCCTGGTAAGAGCGCTCGGGAGGACATCACGCCCGGGAGCTCTGGCGTCCTTGCAAAGCCAGAGAGGACTAGAGGCAAACGATGAGAGGGCCCACCTCCCTGGCACCACGGGCTCACTCTTTCTCCGGATTCAAAGGGCTGGGCTGCAAGCTACACAGCAGGATGTCCTCCTTGTGGCCCTTCCCTTTGCTTTTCGGTTTCAGCAGGGGAAGCCCCCTCTCCCGCACTTCTTCCCACCCCTCTGGACTAGCACCACTCTCCACACTCAACCCTGCCCTGGTGCCCTTTGCCACGCAGCCTGTCAGGTTTCGATTAGGCCAGGGGAACACCACAGGAAATGAGTCAAGGAAAGGAAGGCTGTGATGTTTTTTTAATTTCGAATACCAGATTTATTTTTTTTTTTTTTAAATGGCAGCGTCCCAGCAGTGCCAGGTCGAGGAGGAATGCAAAAAATGTGCAACTCGAAACGTTTGAGGAACAGCTAGATCCTCCGATCGTTTCTGATAAAAACCCATTGGAAGCTCTCAGCTGTCCCCTGGGAAGACATCTGCCCTGGGAGGCGGACGCCGGGATCATGTCCAAGGTCGGGGTGGGAAGTGGTCAGGTTCCGACCACCACGGCCAGCCCTTCCTTGGGCTCCTCAAACCTCCGTCTACTGGCCTGGCTGCAAGGGAGCTGCACGGACCTGGACCCGTCCCTGACCTTGCTGACCCCCAGACTCCAGAGGGGGTGTCATGACTATTTAGTGAGCCTCAGTTTCCTCTTTTTGCCAAAAGCATGATTTGAATTGAATATACGGGTCATCTAAACCCTTCTCGCCTCCAATGCCATAAGAACTGCCTGTCAGTAGAAGCTGGCCGGTCAGGATCCCGCCAGAGACACAGAATCAGCAGGAGAGAGATAGTAAGAGATCAATTTCAGGGGATTGGCTTAGTGAAGGCGGGGCCCGCCGGGCGAGTCCAGCATCCACAGGCCCCTGGCCGGACCTCTCAGACGTGGGCTGGAGCCGCCGTGCACATGCGGGACTTCTTCTCCAGGGAAGCGTCAGCTCTGCTCTTGGGGCTTCCAGCTGAATGAGCCAGGGCTGCAGAGACAATCTAGAACCATCTCCCTGCTGAAAGTCACCTGATCGGGGACCGCAGTCCCATCCGTGCAGGACACTGTCCCTGGCACACAGAGGGGTGTTTGATTACAGAGATGGGCTCGGCAGCCTCACCAAGCTGACACACTGTGGCAACCGAGGCACGGTTCAAATCTGGGCAGGCTGGCTCCAGAGTCCACACTGGTACTATTTCATTATTATTATTATTATTATTAAGTCAATAGAATTTATTTTTAGAACAGCTGTAGGTTTACAGAAAATCCGAAAAAGAAAGTTCAGAATCCCCACCTGTCCCTGTGTCCCTTATGCACAGAGTCCCTGTGACTAACATCTTCTGCTACATTTATTAGAGTCGATGAACCCACACTGATACATTATCATCACTCAAAGTCATAGTTCCCCTTAGGCTTCACTCTCGGCGGTGGACATCTTCTGGGCTTGACAAATGTATAATGATGTGTATTCATCATTACAGCATCACAGAAAGATCTCACTGCCCTGAACATCCTCCGTGCTCTGTCTGTTCACCCTGTCCATGCACACCCCTGCCACTGATCTTACTGTCTCCGTGGTTTTGCCTTCTCCAGAACACCACAGAGTTGGAATCCTGTCTTATGTGGTCTTTTCAGACCGACCTCTGTCACTTAATGATATGCACTTAAAGGTCCTCCAGGTCTTCTCCTGGCGTGATAGCTCATTTCCTCTTAGCACCGAATGATAGTCCACTGTCTGGGTGTGCTGAAGTTCCTTTTTCCATTCACCCACTGAAGGACATCTTGGCTACTTCCGAGTTTTGGCAATTATAAATAAAGCTGCTGTAAACATCTGTGCACAGATTTTTGTGTGGACATAAGTTTTCAACTCCTTTGGGTAAATTCCAAGGAGCATGATTGTCGGATCATATGGTAAGAGTATGTTTAGCTTTGGAAGAAACCACTAAACCATCTTCCAAAGTGGCTGTACCATCTTGCCTTCCCACCGTCCCACCGTCCCACTATAAATAATGCCTCTCTTGAGTATACAGGCGGAGTATGCAGGCGGAGCTCAATGCAGGGGGCCCTTCGGGGCGGTCAGCCCCACCCCGCTCTCCGCGTCCACGGAGTCCAGCGCCTCTCTGGCAACCATCCCACTCCACCCTCTCTCAATTTTAGCTCAGGTCACGGCCAGTTCGGTTATTTGAATGTCTGCAGGAATCTGCGTCCTGCTGGTCTCCCGGTGGGGAGTCCGGAGGGGGGGTACTGAGGATGCAATCATGCTGGTCTGGCCTGCGCCCATGTTTCTTATTTCTCATTTGCAAATAAAAATACTCGGCCCCTCCAAGGCCCACAAACTGCCACCTCCCCAGCTGGCCACACACTGCAGCCATGGGGTAAGGCAGCCGCGGCAGGGCCTGGGACACGGGAGCACCTGCGAATCCCAGCACGGAGGCAGCCACGTCCAGGGAAGGCCTGTGCCTGTCCCTGGGCCTCCCTGAGCACTTTCGGACATGGGAGTCATTTTCCAGGGGTTGCGGTTGAGGAGGCCGTGGTGACAGCGGCCTGGCTGTCCTCGGGTGAACGTCTGTGGAGCACTTACTACACGCCTCGTGGAGCACGTTGCTGGCATCTAATGACGTGGATGCCGCGAGCATGTCCCCACTTCACAGTCACGAAACCTGAGGCTCGAGGTAGATACATGACCTGACCGAGACCACGCAACCGCGGAGAGCACAGAGTGGGGCTTCAGACCCAGCTTCCTGACGCCTGGGCGCACAAGACACCGCAGTCCACGAAACACTACTGAGTGCCTACTGCATACTGTGCACACACCGATTCTCTTTGGAGTCCTAAACTCGGTGGGGCAGCTGTCACCTCCCCACTGCGCAGACACCAGGAAGGAGGCCAGGGCACGGGAGCGAGATCTGGTTAATAGCAAGCCCGACTCTTCCCACTTGGGGACATGAGTCTGGCATCTGTTGGGTTCCCACCTCAGCCCTTCCTGGACCATCTGCATGACACTGGTTTGACTATCCCACCTGCAAGACTAAAACCACAGAGTGCCTTCTTCACAGGCTTCCGGAAACCCCCAGCCCAGAGCCCAGGCACAGAGAGCATAAGTTGCCATTTCTATTACTCCCTCTCCCCATTCTGGTCTCAGTGGGAAGAGGCAGGTGGCAGCCTCTGGCTAGGACCCTTCTCAATGGCGAGAAGGAGAACCGCCCTCTATACCCAACCGTGAGAAGCCCCTTCCCACCTCCTGTTCTGAACGGCAAACATCCCTCGGCTTCCTAACCCCAGAGCCAGGTCCCGCTGAGAGCGGGGAGCTCATGGAGCAGACAGAGCTGGAGCCAGCACTGAGTCCCATGAAAGCCACCCCGAGCTCTCTGGCCAGAACAGACCCCAGGGGGACGTGCTGGATGGGGCAGAAGTCACAGCAGTCCGAGAGCGTCCAGCTTCCCGACGGGTTCTGCTTCACGTGAATATGGCTTCCCTTCTTAACCAGATCGTTAAGACGCTTGGGCCAGGCTCCCGGCCACGACCCAGAGTCCCTCCTGCCCGCCCGAGCGGCACTTCCCCAGCAGCCTCCAGGAGGCCCCGACCTCCTTTTTTAAGAGGTTCCAAATGGTCCCCAGTCGTGTCTTCCTTCCATGAGACACAGGCAATTTAGGTGTCATGGGGGCCTTTGTAGAGATGTCAATGGATTATTTCACGAGAAGGAAACCCCCTCTTTACACCCCAACGTGGCTTCTGCTATGGAGATGAAAGAACTGGGAAGGCAGGCCTGAAAACAGATAATTCATGGGACTGTCAGAGCGTGATCTGAATGACATTCACACCAGGCCGAGCCGGGGAGGGGGCTGCAGAGCCCAGGGGGTCTCGCTCCAGGGGGACGCAGGCCCGGCTCGCAAGTGCTGAAGTGATAATCCAGCCCACGGGGCCTGGACAAAGCTGGACATTTTGTCCTCGCTGTCAAAACGCCACAAGCTCAGGAGCAGATGGAGTGGTGTTGGCAGTCGTAAAACGCCCCTGGCCCACCAGGGACAAGCAGGTTAACAGAAGGGATTGGCGCCATGCATGTCATAAAAGCCCCACAGACCTGTCATGTTCCGATAAATCTTGATTCTGTAACGGAATAGCACTGTGGTTCCCAGCCTTGGGTTTCACAGGTGAGCCGTGGACTGATGGATGGTTTGGGAGCTGGGGGGACGGGGGGGGGAGGACAGAGGAAACCTTACACGCCACCCCTACCCCCTCT